>NW_009938296.1:0-23621 GCF_000696875.1 Nestor notabilis | reverse complement strand
TATTATATTATTATTTATTATTATTTTATTTTTAAGCTACACTATATGTAGCTTATCCTTGTTGCTTCCATACCCAGCATCTAAGTGGAGACACAGGTTCTACCACTTTTGCTGATGTTAAAGTGTGATGTATCAAAAATAAAAGAAAAAACCTGAATAGCAGAATTCAGTTGATTATATTATTTGAAAACTTACTCCAAGAAATGCTTGCAGCTGCTGAACAGGAAACAGCATCATTTCTCTGTTCTCTCCCTGTCAAGAAGCAGCTTGGCAAAACCAAAAAAAGTACCTGGAAACAAAATAGGGTATTTTCGACATCTCCTCAGCAATCTTTAGTCTCCATTTTTCTCACTTGCTTTTTATAGGAATTTTCTCTCAGATACTGATGTGATGGCCTGTAGCCCAGATGACCCCTGCTATTTACAATGACACAGAAACTCTCAAGACACCATTTTCATTACAACCAGCAGAACACTTGGCTGTGCTTGTTAAGCTACAGTGAATATTTTTTACAATCCTGTCTTTTATGTCTGATACCTTATTTAAAACTAAAATCTAGCTGCTTGCCTTCTCAGGCAGAGATATAGTATGGTAGATCTGAGAGCTGCTTGCTTTATAGAGAGAGAAGGCTAGAAGCAGGTACTTCATCATCCTGACACCCTGGTGTTCACTGGTCCCACATAGAACAGAGCTGAAAGTGAGCAGAATTAAGCCACTATTTAGCAAGTGCAGAGATGAAAAAATACACAGCTTCCTGCAATTAAATGTGGAGTAATTAATTATAGTGGGGAGAAATCAATTCACTTTTGAGTTTCAGGAATGATTTCTAAGTGTGAAAAGGGATGTTAATCACCACAGTAATAATATTAGGAAAACCTTATTTAGTGCTGCTAGCTGCCTGAATAAGCAATAGTGCACAATGTTTATCTCTCAATCCATCAGTCAGTTGTTTTCACTGTCTCTTTCTCTCTCTTTTTCCACAGCATGATATTTTTGTGTTTCAAAACAAAGGCTTTCACTCCTTTCAATTTGAACATTTAAAGTATGCCAAATGCAAATTCAGCCCCTAATGTCAATCAGCCTACTCAATATCTAACTTCTTTCAGAGTAGAATGTACTGCACTGTTTTCTAAAAAGCCTTTAAAAATCCACTGCAATTTCAGGAGAAATAAGATAGCAAAGATTTTCATGCTGGTCAGGTTTACAGTGTAAACATTGAACTGCTATGCTGTCAGTGTACTTGCCTTGAATTCTCCATATTTAACTGTGCTCTAGGTGTGTTAATTGTTCTCTTAACTTTCTCATAGCAAAACTGTAAGATTTTCTTTATGTTGTTTCTTTCTCTGCAGCATGTGATGTATAAAACAAAAGGATTTAACAATAGCTGTCTCCCCAAAGTTCTAAGTTTTCAACTTTCTGAACTTCCAGCATTCTGAAGATCAGCAAATATTAGTCTCTCAGGTTTTCTTTCCTCTGCCTGTTCTTCAAAGTCCGTGTATGGAATATAAATCCACAAAAAAATCCAAGTCATTGGATTTAACTTAAAGGTGCTACAGCTGGGGAATCCAAATACTTTGTCAGTGATCCTTTCTTCAGATGCTTGTCAATGTATACTGTGAATGCATTCTCCTTTTTAAGGGCAATTTATTATATAGCGACCAATAAATTTCCTCTTTGCTCTTGGTATAAATTGAGAGTATTTCCACGAAAGACACCCTAAAGTCTTTCCATACATTAAGACACATCGGAATAAAGATTTTGAGCTAAGGATGTCTATGGAAAGACAAATTAGGTACAATTAATCTTCTTTAGCAAGAACCTAAAGCAGATGTAGAAAACCACAATCAAACCCAAACAAATCATACAAAAAAACCCACCCCCCAAAAAGAAAACAAATAGGAAAATATGAAGCCAGCAATAGTTGTCTGCTAAAATTGATAAATTATTAGTGATAAATCCAAGTTCAATTTTGATATCTAGGGTAGGATTAATACACTTGTATGGCAAAATGTGATTTCCAGCTCTCCAGAAAGAAGCTATGGGCAAATTGGCAACATTTTCCCCAGCAAATGCAGTAACTGCAAACCTTTCTAAACAGCGTATTGTCTAGCTGTACACCTGCCATCCACATACATATCAGTCTTGGTTTCCTTTAAAAGTGTTTTTTTTTCCTCTTTATTTGAAGTGCTAAGCAGAGGGACTGTTAGCAAGATGGATCTCTAGCAAAGTATATTAGATAATGTGCAATATAAGGAAACAATTAATTGGCACTTCTTCTTAAAAAGTCTGGCAGTCTCCAGACATTAATTTGGCAAATACCCAAAGCCTGAATAACATTTCTCCAAGCACTTTAAAAGTTCAGGAAACATAATAGTAAGATGTGGACCATTAAAACAGTTAACTCAATGTTTTAGTATCTGAACAGTAACAGAGCTAAGGTAGGACTTAGGGTCTAAAATTCTAGTCTTCAAAGAATTTACATCCCATTCCCCTTTACAGACTCATGCAGATGCTAATCAATCATGTTATTTTGTAGGACCTCGGAAAGTTTAAAGGTTATTTAGTTGGTAGAAGTGCTCCGGGTGATTACTTCTAGTTTGCTTATTCTGCACTTATTTTTATAAAACAGTAACATTTTATGCCCAGTAAGCTCTATTACTCCTCATTTGTTTGTAATGCTTCACATCACATGCAGGTGCCAGGTACCTGGGTTATTATTCATTTTTGAAAAATGCTTAGCACTGTTCATTCCATTAGTTCCTGCAACAAATACACTCTGATTAATCATACTCAGCCATTGCTCCCTCCAGAGCTGAAGCTGCAAGTGGAATGTGCCACAACGGTTGAACAGTGACAATAATGCTGATGCTTTCCATGATGTTTGTAAAGTCTGAGCAGGAGTCTCCTGGTTAACAGTGTGCGTGGGTGACTGTCTCTTGGTTATTACGGATATATTTTTCCTTAGGAAAGTTGGGTATATTTAATGTCTTCTTTTTATGCAGGTGTCACTTATGGTTAAAATGACCAACATTTTTTATAAAAGGACTTACGAGAGTTATCTATGAGTTAGAGCATATTTATTAAATCAAATACTGTGCTTTATATGTTTTAGTTTATTAAACATAACACAGTTTATTAGATCATATATTAAGTCTTCAGATCACATAATTCACTGTGTAGATGTTTCCTCTTTAAGCATGTGAAATAAGCAGTGATGGTTAGTGGTTGCTATCACTAAACTGAGATTCTAACTATTAATTTCAATCTCTTTGTCTCTTAACCACTTTAGATAAACATATGTTTACCTCTTCAGATCAAGTCAAGTCAGAAGATGTTGATGGGCAGGAAACATGTTGAGTGCTCTAAGAATTAGAAATTTTTAGACTAAGGCACGGCTAGAGATCACCTCTGAGTAAAATGCTCCTGTGGGAATATGACAGGTAAATAGCTGGACTGCCTAGGGATGAGCATAAATCACAAAGGGCTGCATGAAAAGACTCACAGGCACGAAAGCCTGGGGAACAGATTTCTGTGAGGAATTCTCCTCCTTGCATCATGACTTTGAAGCAGGAGAGCATGTAGCTCTCATGGAGACAAAGCACAAAAGGCAGATGAGTTGGAAACTGGGAGATTGTACCATAATTTAATTACTGAAAAAGACCTTTTAAATTGCTTGGCTTTGGTGTTTTGAATGTCTTTAGTTGTTGGCATTTGAGAAGGTTGTAGCTATGGGGATCTTATACCCAGAGATAGGGACCAAAAGGCAGGAGAGTAGTTTGTTTCCTGATTAGAAGTGAGACCAGCCATATCTGTTTTTTGGAGAAGTTCCTGAGGAGATGATACAGAGAGACACCCTCGTGTTGCTGTCACAGGTAACAGAAGTTTGTGAGTGTCAGCACTGGTTCTTAACAGCTGTTTCTCTGAGTTTGCACTAGTTCCTTTGCTTGCTAAGAAGAAGAAACAAATGTTGAGAAATTGCCTTCACCTTGGATAAAACAGTAAGAAATGAGAATGAGAACCCATGGGCATTGAGGATCATCTTATGGGCAGAAAAGGAAATGCCTTAGATTCAGGTGAAATAGAAGTGAGCACCAGTGGCCACTGACCCACTCACAGAGGCTCTGTTCAGAGTTTGCAGGATCAATTAAAAGTTTCTTTCTTTGTTGCCAAGTTAGCTGTCACTGTGGGGCTGTCAACTGACCTAGGCAATTTCTGTTCTTTGCCTCTTACGCAGCAGGGAGGGGACTTTACTCTGAGATCCTTCTCTTAACCCATTCTGTGAGTTGAATGTAAGTCATATTGTGTGGAAAAGCTGTCAACTTGGAAGAGAACACTGGGGTGAAAAGTAAATCTTCCCAATAATTGGGAACAATGCATGTGTTATGAGAATGAATCAGTACTTGTGATAAATAAAGACACTGCAGCGCTGGGGTCGGGCACAGGGTCTGGGCAAGTTATGAATATTAGATAATGCCATTTACTTATTTATTTAGCAAGGCAGCTGTTGCTGCAGGGAGCAGTTTTGAGACCTTTTTTAGCATTCTTGAGGAAAACGCTTGCAGATGCTGTTTATGCCTGTACTATGTGGCCTCCTAATGTAAAGGCACCTGTTGTTAAATCTTCAATACTGAATTCATTAGGCCTCATTAGAAGGCTGGAAGGCTTTGAAGAAAATCAGGCTTAATTATCTCTGTATTTTCAGATGCTGAGAAGGTAATGCTTTAAACCTCATTCCTTTATTAAAGCTATTATTGTAATGATACAAGGCTTGTTGGTCTCAGAAGTTTAAGGAGTGATTACAGGTTAAAATGGAGCAAGATCAGAACCTAAGCACAATATGTTACTGCACAATAGAATATTTTAAATTCTTTATTCATCTCTCATCTTGTATTTAATTTCAGTTATACTACTTTCTCTAAAACCTCAAAGCAAAAGTCTTTATTCCTGGAGTGGTTTATGTCATTATTGTGACTGGGCACGCAGTTTAAACCATCCAGCCTTGCAGGATGTGTGGGCCCTCTAGTGGGTGTCTGTGGTGACATTTTGGTAACAGGGGAGCTGCGGAGAGGCCAGGTGCCCATGCCAGACACAAATGCTTCAAGTTGGTTCCTTACTCAAGAAAGGGCAAACCCCTGCCCAGGTAGTGGGGGCGAAGATATGTGAGATCCAGCTGTGAGCACCCAGGTGAGAGCAGGAGGGGGCAGGAGGTGCTTGCAGGCACCAGGCAGAGATCCCCCTGATGGATGGTCTTCTACAAAGGACCCCATGCCAGAGCAGGTGGCTATCACTTGAAGAAAACTGCAGCACTTGGAGAGCCTGTGATGGAAAATGTCCTCCTGACAGGAATGGCTCTGCATGGAGAGGAGCCCGTGCTAGAGGAGGGTTACCTGGAAGAACTGCAGCCTGTAGAAGGAACCCACACTGGAGCAGGGAAAAGTGTGAGGAGCAAGGGGTGGCAGAGAGGAGCTTTTATGGACTGACCACAACCCCCCATTCTCCTTACAGGATCTCTCTCTTTGCTGAAGGGTTAAGTTCTATATCCCTCTTCAATATGTTATTACACATTGTCTGTTCTAAAAGTAGCGGTTTGGCTTATTGTATTTTAGTTAGAATAATGCAGATGAATTTTTCACCTGCAATAAGTAATTATTGGATAGACTGATGTGTAGGGAGCAATAGATTCTCATTTAGCCTTGTGTACTTCAAAAGTCTGGATTTGTGCAGTCACCTCTATGGCTGTATCATCTGTGGGTACATACTAATTGAAAACATCTGGCAGGAAGTGACATCTGTACCAGCAGCTGGCAGTCAGGAGGAAAAAACCCAAACAATGAAAGGAGCTGAGAAAAGATGAGGGCGGGTGATGAGTTGTGAGTTATAATTATTTGCAATGTTTGCCTGAACTGGCATGATCCCATTAATAAAATGAATAGAATAACAACCATTTCTCATGATTTACTAGGCAATGCATAAGCAAGAGAGCAGAAATTTTGGTCTTTAATTCTAAAGCAGTTCTGCCATTTTGTGGTGTATTTTTATGATGTGCTACAAAAGATGTGAGTAAAAGTGAAGGGTAAAATTTTCAAACGTGGCTCCTGAGAGGGAACAGACTGGCAGTTAGATTCCCCTGACATACCTGGTCTATTTTCCCATAGTGATGCCTCAAATTCCTTTTAAAAAGCTTGTTTTAATGTCTGTAGGTGAAAATTAAATATGGTGCTCTCCTGAAGTGCTGTATAACAGAAGCGTATCAGCTCAGGCATATGGCTGAAGCCTCACTATAATCTTGTGGAATGGAACGCGTTGAAGTGAGTCACTTGCAACCAGACAATGGAGGTTGTGGTCTGTACTTACTAATGGTTGTGGTCCTTCTTGTTTCATTTGATGATCTTATTAAATTAGGTGAAGAATCTTAATTAGAGGTTCCCTATAGTTTTGTTTTTTTTCCCCCCAAGTGAAAATTAGGAGCTATAGCTAATTTATCTCCCAGTTTGTGGTACCAAATTCCTGAATGCATTTCTTTCTGGCTCTCAAGGTAGTCAAGCCACTGAACACTTCAGGATTAACAGTCTCTTGTCATGAATAGAGATGGCTGTGCTACGACTGCCCTTGTGATTAGCCATGAAGAACCATAATTCCCATAGCAGCACAGATTTCAATAGTGTTGAACACAGAAGAAATGATCCCTATCAACACAATTGCCTCTCTCTGGGTTTTTTAGAAATAGATACTTTCAAAGGGATATATTAAATGGATACTTCTAAAAAGCCCAGTTCTTCCCCTAGTGCAGTTGTTATGAGAGCAGGGAGTGTTTAACTGTCATATCACACAATGGAGCCTTCTGAAGCAAACACTGTTGAACATGATGGCAGTTCAAACCTGACCGTCAGCCTATGTTATCATAACCAACACTTGCATAATAACATTGGATCTAAAATAAACATTAAATAATGGCTCCCATGTCTAACAGGCATATTTGTCCTGAAGAGCACAGTAACGTATACTTACACAATTCTGTAGTTATTGTTCAGAGCTTTAAAAGTTTGGTTGTTTTTTTTTTTTTGTTAGAAAATAATTTTAATCGTATTTTGATTTTTCTCCTCTTTTTCTCTGTTTGTGGAGTTAATTTGTATTCAAATCTTTGCTGTTTTTAGAACGTTTTTTGCTGTGGTTCATTACTTTCAAATACACAATGCAAAGAATGTGCTCAAAATAATTACTTGAAGCTAAACTGATAAAGCAAACATCTGTAAATTGCCACAAATTACCTCTTGAGATATAAACAGTACCAGCAAGGGTGGATGAGACTGAGATGAACGAGGTATACCTAGAAAGATGAGGGTGCAGAGCAGTAATGTACAGTAGGGGAGTTATCAAGCTGATCACAAGTATAGCTGCACCTGAGGCACAGGTGAATGAAAACAGAATTTGCAACTAGCATTCTGAAAGGGAAGCAGCAGTTTAATACCTCATCTACAAATGCATGAAGTACAGTAGGTAAGAACATGATTTTGTGTAATGAATACTGGTTTTAACACGTCGGGTTCAACACATACCTACCAAAAGAACTGTAAGTAACTGCCCTGCATTTCTAGAATGCCATTGTGTGCTAAAAGTATGTGTTTCTCTGCATGCCACTTTTATTAGCATTTTAAATGTTAGTCTAGTTAAAAAACAAATGCTACCTGGAACATTTTTAGCTTACAAATGAGACTTTGAGTTGAGGCAGTGCTCATCTGGAGGGTCATATTTTTCATGCTTCACTGCCTTCTGCTGGTGATGTAGAAGATTGTTTGCAGTGGCCCTGAGAAAAGGTGCCAGTTACTGTGCCCTGATCACTTTTTAGGAATTCTTTGTTAAAATATGTATCTAGCACTCAGATTAACTACATATTTATATCCACTTACTGAGAAAAAGATTTGGCCTTCTAAATCCTGATTTCTAATAGGAAACGAGCAGGATTTCATACTTGCTTTCTTCCATGAAGCAACAAAGTTTAAGAATAAGCACTGATCTTTACTGGAATCCTTCTGTGTTACCTGGCAGTGTTATCTTTTATGACTTAAGTCTGTGTCTTGGTCATTATCTGCAGGTCCATATTTTCTTTCTCCCTTGATTGTTCCTTTTATTTCTCATGGATTCTTAAAAAAGAAATATTACTTTTTATCCTATTGTTTCTGCACTGTTTCTTCTCCAATATCAGTTTATTTGGTAGAGATGTTTGTCATGCGAAAAACTTCCTGCCGTCTCCATGTACCTGTACGTACTTTGCTAGAATAGTTATACCTATAGTCCAGTCTAATCCAAGCAACCTCCTTACCATGCAGTAGAAATCGTGGTGACCTGTGAATTTCCAACATTCCATCTCTAGGCAGCCAGCACTGTGATACTGAAAAATGGTAGTTTTTCTCTGGACATTATAACCTTTTCTTGTTCCTTTTTTTTTTTTTTTTTTAAAAATGTAACAGTGAAATACTCTCCTGGATAATTGCTGTGTTCCCAGAATAGTTCCCTTATTTTACTGAATCTCTTTTTTTCTTCTAAAATACTTGTCTACATTAGAATGTCACATCCTTACACATTATATCCTTTTCTTTAGTTTTGCCGCTTTTCCCCAGGCATCCAGGACACACTGCAGTCACACTGCATCTGTTGACTAAGGACATATCCCAACTCAATGCTGAAAACACTGCATTCGACTACAGGTATTCTTCATACATAGTTACAGTCTATTTTGTTAAAAGAAAACAAATGACAAAAGGTTAAAAGAAGAGCCTAGACTTCATAGACCTTTGTATAAATACATTAAAAATCCTGCTGGCAGAAGTGAAAGGAATAATGTTAGAAAGAACCATTAGAGGCAAGGAGAAAAAGAAGACATAAGACCACCAGAGAAAAGCAGAAAGGGCAAAAGGAACAGATGCTGAAACACTCATGGTTTAATGGTTTGTTTCCTTACTGGTATTATGCTTGAATTAACTTTTTTTTTTAAATCTGGCCTTTCACTGTCTTTAAATCCTTTAGCCAGTAAATTCTGGGGCACAGAGTCTGGTCTCTGTCTCACAATCAAATAAAAAAAGAATGCTTCTGAATTATAAATACTTTTTCCAGAGCCCAGTGAAAATACATGTTTTTGTCCCTAGTGTCATGTCTGTCATTCTTGTTGTGATCTAGTCACCAAAGAGGTCTTAAGGGACAGTCTGTCTCTGCCATGTGGAAGTGCATCTCCCATAGCACATCCAAATGAATAAGAAAAGAGAGAGGCTGCTGTCAGCTGCACTGAGGTTTTCGGAGGAATTTGCAGAAAAGGGACTGGGGATGTGGCAATATTGAGAGAGAAGTATAAGGGTAAAGCTTGTCATGAGGTGAAAGAGTTAAGATAAAGATCATTAGAACTGCCACATGCTCAAACCTGTCAAAGTTTTACAACAGTAATATCCAAGCAGTGCCAATGTTTCTAGGAATGTATTGATACCAAAGCACAGAACCTGATAGGGTTCATAACGACATTTATGTTACACTTTTCCTGATAAAAGCATTTATCAAACCACATGCCACAAAACACAGGGCTACCAGGGGACTGTAGCCTCTTCCAAGCTCTTTGCAGGCTTTGAAGATGACATTGCAGACAAAAAAAATGGTTTTGACTTGCACAGGCTTTTGGTCTTTGAATGTTGTACTGACTGAATGACCTTGTGATAGAAGGCAAGTGTTCAAAACAATCTGTACATGCTTGATATTTGCGAGGTTGCAGATAAAGCAGTTACTAGAATTAGATGAATATGGGACTTTTCTACTTCCTTATGATTTGAAAGTGAAGCAAAAAGATGTGTTTAGAATTTTTCAGAAAGACATTTTAACAAAAAATAACAATTTGCAGAACTTGAAAACATAAACAATGGAGAACTTGTTACAGTAATGCTCCCAATTCAGAACACTGAAGAAAAGTTTTCAAGTTGTGAAAGCATTCACTCTATTCTGTATATTTTCAAACTGGCATCTCTCCTCCCCCAGGTTGATTTAATTATTCTATTTTAAAGTTTTACTTCAATTTAGATACACATTTAAAAAAAAAGTGAAATATGAGTCAAAAGCATAGAAAAACTATTTAACAAAGCATACTGATTGACTTAGACTGACAAATTCAGTGCATTGAAGATTCTGACATTTTACTGAGATTCAGTAGGCAAACACATTGTGGTATCTTTTAGCGTTTTCATGGGCTGGGAAAAAAAACTCAAGATGTTTTCTGCCCAATCTACAAAAGAACAGATTTAGCAATCCATCATACATATATTAGCTTCACTAAATAGTACTGTAGAACAGACTCCAACAGTTGCATCCATTTCTGAATGTCACTTCCAAGACACACTAGTCTATTTTTGGCTTTGTTGGTTCTCATGGAAGTGAGAAATTTGAAAGCAGTCTACAGAGTTAGAAGACACTGAGATTTCCATATGCATTTCCATCATTCAACATTGAAGCTGAAGTCTCTGTCTGGTTAAATGCTTCACAGTCCTTTCCAGTTCACTATAGCTAGAAATAAATTTAACTCTGTACATCATGAGTTCAGAGACACAGACAGAAAAGTTTTATCTAATTTATTTTAATGGGAGATCTGTGACCATGGATCTAGAATTGAAGAACTGGTCAATTTTGAAAAGAAACACACATGGTTTAGTGAATCATCTTCATGTTTCTGTATGTTGACAGTGGCTGTCAGTGTAGTTTGTATGTGGAGTATTCTACTTCAAATATTTTTGATCAATATATAGAATGTGTGGCATACTCATTAGTATGCTGGGTTTTGTTTTATTTCAGTTTGAATCTGTCAAAACCAATATTCTAAATTTTGAATCTAAAACTTAAAGGTGTTAGTTCCAGCCTACTGGAAGTCTGTGTAGGAAATTAAACTTCTGCTGATTTCCAACTGATCTTGGCCACATCAGGTTAAGACAGTTTTCCACATCCAAACCTTAGCAAAATGACACACCCCTCCTTGGGGATAGTCAAACTAAGACATCATGGGTTTATAGGATGCTTTGGGTTCAACTTAAATATAATGGGGTTTGGCCTGCGAGGACACATCAATATAGTATTTATAACTAAGATAGCTTTAAAATCACCTTTGATAATTCATTTGCTTTTCACATTATCCTTCTTACTTCCTTTCTATCATTTTTCCTGTCAATTGCGTCAAAAATACTATTTCAAAACAAAAGGTAAAAATGCAAGTTTAGCATTTCTCAAATGAAATGACTTTTTAATATTTGCATAACTTGCCACACAATCTCTGGCCACAAATTTGGTAACAGTTAATATTCTTGTGGACATTCTTCAGGACAGTGCTATTCAGAAATAAATACCAACTCTCCTCATAAGTGAAGTGTGGAGAGATGTCAGCTTAGCGTTGATGTTGCCTTTGAATACGCTGATTCTGCTTCTGGGTTAGTTTGGGATACCCTGGAGATCTCTGATCTCTACTGCAGATTAGAGATGTGCCCTGAATGAATCAACGTGAACCAAATACATAACTTTATGAATTCTCCTGGCCTTAGATCTACCCTAGAACAGCAAAAAGGAAAAGAAAAATTTGGTGTCAGGATTAATCAGGTCCTAAAGCAGCAGTGTTCTGCTTTGTATCTCCATTAGGCTGTTTCTGTTGTCCTCTTTTGGAAGGTTCTTTGATTTACAAATTTAAAAGCAAGAAGATAAGTATTGCTGCTAAGGCACTTTAGCCACAGCAGCACTGAAATTGAAAGGCAAGGACACAGGAGGAGTAAGATTATCATCTTATTAACGTAGGAGGATAGAGATTATCAGACTGCAATGATCTATTATTTATAGGAATGCTATCCTTTCCTGTCTGCTTGGCTGAGGCATTTAATATAATTGTGCTAGAGATTAACATTGATATAATTTTCTTTAATGCCTGTTTTTAGTGTACACTATGCAGGTTGGCATTTAGGAAATTCAGTCAGAGGAGGAAAAACAATAGTATTAATTAGGAATGTCAATCATGAGTGTTATGAAATCCAAAATTGCTAAGTTTCCAGTGCAGTTTGGTAATTATAATAGACTGCAGAGACAAGCTGTTCTCTGTTCCCTCCAAAGAAATGTGGAGTTTGTTGGACTTCTTATCAAAGTGCTAATGCAAATCCTAGGGAATGGAACACTGTTCCTAGAATAAGTTTTGGGCTGTTTTTTTGTTTTGTTTTTGGTTTTTTTTTATTAAAAAAACCAGGCTCTGTTGCCACAGCTAATTCATCAATAGCAGCATTTGGCTGTTTTTCAGTGCTGTTTATCACAGAATCTCTGTCCGCTTCATAAATTATCCTCAATTCGCAAATGAAAATTTTGGTATAATAAAGCAAAATTAATTTAGTGTGGTTTATCCGAGTTATCAACAGAGCTGGATATTGGGGATGGGTTCCACCTGAGTATTGCTTTTTCCGCAGAGAGCCAGAAGGCTAAGTTGCATGCTGCTGCATTTCTGAGGAATGGCTTTGATCTGGTCTGCAGGCTCCTGTAATGCACGTGTAGTAAAATCTACGCAAACCATATTTGTGCTCAGGATCTTTATATATTTGCTATACAAGGACTTCTTCTCCACTGGAAAAAACTGTCTTCCACAAATTGAAAAAGTTGAAAACAACTAAGAAGGTAGTACTCTGACACTGTTAGCAACCTTGCTGAAAGTACTTGGCTATGTGCAAAATTGGGCTTTCAGCTTTAAATGTAAAGAAGGGCATTTTATTAATAGCAAGTCCATTAAAATTTTGTTGTCATTACTTTTAATGAAGAAATGTCTTCACAAAGTTATGCAAATAATAAGCAGTCTAAGGGTTTCTCTTGCAAAAGGAAAACATCAGGCTTCATCTATGTTTGCATTTGAGTAATGCCTTAAAAATCAATTAAATCCATTTGAATAATTGAGGTAAATTAGTGGCTATGAGCTGGGGTGTCCTGACCGAGGATGTAATTAACTTCAAACTAGATAATTGTAAAATAATTAGAAACAATGTATGCACTCCATCTTGTAAACATTTTATTTAAGAATTGTTCAGAGTTGAAATAATAAGGTTAGATTAGAAAAAAAAATTGAATTCAGGGAACATTTGGAAAATAACCTAGGGAATGATCCTATTATTAGAGAGTATTCTCTTTTTTCACTTTCCATGTCAGAGAAATAGAAAAAATAAACGTTTCTTGTTGCATTTACAGAGCTTTGCTTCAGACCTTCATCACCACTTCACTAAAGTCCTAAAATAGCTTCTCATCTTAAGGATTTAATTCTAATACTGTTGCTTTGAACAGCAAAAATTCCATTTGTGTGTAATTGAATGGCTATGTGATATGGACTGGGACATGTACAAAACAGGGCATGTAATAAGATGGTGTAATAGAAACATATCCTGCACGGAGAGATGCTTCCATAACCAACTGTTGGGTTGCTTGATGGTGATATAGGTGAAGAACTGGTTAAACTGCAGGTTTCATTACAGATTTTTATTTCCAGCATGGCTGTTAAATTTCTGAGACCCTACTGTTACCAGGCTGTTCAGAAATAATCAGATAATATCAGAAGGGACATACATAACTTTGATTGCTGGAGGCTATTTCTATAGTTTTATTTTAAAATTCCTTTAGTGTATATTTGTCTGTAAATTGCTTTAAAATATTGAGCAAATGTTTTAATATAAAGTTTGCAAGTCCTCACACCAGTAACATGGGAAGACTTTCTTACTGGCAGGCAAGCAAAAAGTAAAAAAGAATTGGAATGTGCTTAGAACTTACAGATTTTCTTTAGAGCTTTAGAAGCTCACCTAATGGTATGTTAAAAGTGATGATATCTATCACTGGAATGGAATTGGGGGACTTAAACTTTGGGAAAAACTGCCGTGACTGTCAGTTTTAATGTAAAACCAGTAGAACAGAAATTTCTGCAATTCTAACTCCTCTAGTGTATGGAAAACAGTTCATGAGCATTTACTTTTCCTCAGATTATGGAAAAGACTGCAGTGCCACTTAGCTGAAATGTTTATTGCTGAAGTGTTTATTTTAGTATTAGTGCTTAAAAGCCAATACAAATTTAATCTTTTCATAGCCTTAGCATTTTGATGATGATGATTCCGAATGAGTGATGCTATGAGTAATGGTAATTGTGCTGATTGCATAGAATTGAGTATGAAATACTTTAATCAATGAATACATTACTTAAATATTTAAAGAGAAACAGCCAGGTTTTAAGGACCTGGTTGGTTTTACAATTTAGTGGCTTTATTTTTATTTCTTTATTTTAAATCAAGGGAGATGATTTTGTGTATGCATGGAAATACTGGGAATATTCTTTAAAGTGAAATCATTGGAGGGAGAGGAATGATTAAGCACTGCATAGATACTATTGTTCTTTTGAAATAAGGAACAGCTTCAGACAGAATGTAGAAAACAATGCAAATGGACTGGGCTTAGCTGTGATACACAGCTAGCAAGGTGTTACTGATATGGTGTCCAATGAGAAGCAATATACAGTGTTTTCAGGCAGGTGCAATATAAATACCAGAAGATGTACTGGGCAGTTTTAAACTCTGGGGTCCTTTTTACACTTCCATCTCCTCTGGGTTTGTGTGATCCCTTTCGATTGATGATGAAAAGTATGTTTTGATCAGCTCAAGTTTTATAATACTGCGACAGTTTGATGTGTCTTTAACATTATCACAATCTGGATTTGAAGTTCCACTACTAGAAGGGACTTGTGGATGATATGGGATGATGATGAAAAAAAGACACAGTTTGCAGAAGCATATCTGACTGCACAAGTTTCTTCTTTAGAATAGTAACAATGTAGCATAACATTTATAAAAGATACTGCTCATTGTAAAATATGACTCTATTAAGAACACTATTCCAGCCTCAACCACCCTGCCCAAACCTCAGTCTTTCAATTTGCAACAGAACAAAGACTAGTCTTCAAAGTATTTAAACTAGAAGTAAATGCTGTGTTGGGATATGCAGGCAGATAGAAAGAGAAGTACAGGTTGAAAAAAATCAAAATTACTACAAAAGTAATGGTGACAGCCAGCTATCCTAGTATTCATGGTGGACTAGCAATGCAATAGTTGGATCAAGTCTAAGTACTTTAAGTTGAAAACAATTGGCAATGCTCAAAACACAGCTGTCTTAATCCTAGTCAAGCCTATACTTTAAGCCAAATAATAAGAAAAAGAGAAAACACTGAGGGCAGAATATATGTATAAACAAAAACATGGAAATTGAACTTGAATACCAAGCAATTTCTGTTTGTTTAGCAGCATCACAAAACAGCAAATGCAATGGTTTTGGAAGTATCACAGAGATTTCCAAGCCTGTACAACAGTTCCATCTGCCCTGAGATTTATGATTAATTACATCTGCTGTGAGAATGGAATATGGATATATTTTATTTCCAACTGTTTTCTAGCAAGCTCAACTGATAAAAATGCATGTAGGTTCTTATGACAATAAAATTCCCTTTGGTAACAGTGAAATAAGTGGGTTTTACAGTAGGCTGTATAATCCTCTATTTGTGGAAATACAATGTAGGGAAGTAATCGCACAGGAAGATGAGCTCTTGGTGTTTGCTGAACAGTATGGCTAAAACTTTTTTCAGTCTAATCTCCGAAGCAGTGTGAACAAAGTAATCAGACTGAGATGAAAAAGTTTAAGTGGATCATCAATATGACAGGAAATGGTTTGAGAACACTTCAAAAGACGGCAGAGAAGGATCTATCTTCTATTTCAGTTTTTAATCTTGGTTGATTCTATTGTGCTTGTCTGAAAAATGACCCATTATTTTTCTCAAGAAGAATTCCCAAGTGAAACCAAAGTTGTGTGCTAATACACTATAATCAAATGAGGTAGCTAAATTTTTTTGGCTGATACAATATAGAAATTAATTCGGTTACAAAATTTGTGATGAGAGTACTGTTTTAATAAGAAAGTACAGATTTCAGTGCTGAAAGAGTATTTTTGCCAAAAGCAAAATATCATAATGGTTCTTAGTAATAATTCTATTACTTTTAAGAAATAGTTTTACACCAAATTAACAAAAACTATGTATATATGACCATTATAACTTCACACATTGAAAGGTAAGACTAAAAGTAGACGGTGTATTTTAGAAATGCACAAAACCGAGAAAGTTTTTTCCTGTTGGTAGGATCAAAAAATAAAGAATACATGTTTGAAACGAACTTTGTTATGTACTTCAGTTTTGATCATAATAGAAAGAGGGCTTAACAAATATCTACTAAAGTAACTTCTGATATATTTTTACCCGTTGTATTTTAATCAATGGTAGAGATACCTTTATTTCACGTTTCCTGAAGATTACCTAATGTAATACTCTATACACTTAGTTTCTTTGTTTGTGTTAAATCCAAAGCCTTTGGACATCAGTGGCTGTCTTCAGTGGCTCTGGGTGGGATCTTAAGGGAACCCTGGCAACTGCTTGACCAATATGACTTTTCCATGACTGAACTTGCAGTGGAATGTTGCCATAAATTTCATGACATTTGAGTAAAGAGAATAAATTTAAATAGGCAGTGCTTCAAGATGAGTTGACTCATCTGAGCTGATAAGAATCACTATAAGGAGCAGGGGCAGTTTCATTCAGGCTTTTCAGAATTACTGAAATGCATTCAGTGTACCAATTTGCAGAGGTAGATGGATAGAAGATTCTAGATGTCACCTAGATTATACTTTCCTGCTTTGTAAGTCAGATCAGGTTTCACAATTTGGTTTCAAACATCATGAAAAAAGGAAAGAAAAAAGAATAATCTGAGTTTTATATCTTAAATAAAAGCAAACTTTTTGTTAAATTATCTTTAAAGTCATGGTACTTGGTTACAGGATGTTAATCTATGTAAAGAAACCCCCTCACAAACAAAATAAAAAACTTCTTTCTGCCAGTTGCTTCCCAACTTGCTGTTCTATCTAAATGTGAACTACATGAAATTTAGAGACTGATGGTGTAACATCTATTTCCCTTGATGTTGGTAAATTGGTATAGTTACAGGCTTTGGGCTTATCTACAAATGTTAGTTTATTGCCCAGCTAAATACAAGAAACCAGGAGTGTTTCTCCCATTCCTTCCCAAACCATCTGCAAGGCTTCAACTTTATCTTAGCAGTTTGTCTCCTGACAAAACTTTGGAGAAGAACAATGTTCTGTGACATGAATGAGCCTTAGGATTAAGGATTAGCCTTTGGCAGTAACTGATACTGTATTTTAGGTTAGGCCTTCAGGTGCTAATTCCAGGCTGTAACACAGCGAGGCAGGGAATAAATTCAGTGATCTGCAACTTCCCTCTGAGAATGCTGTGCCTCCAGCCTTCTCACAGTGAAAGATATGATTTTGCTTGAGTACTATCTATATAAGCATAACTTTCTTAGTCTTGCTTGAGAGAGTTCCTTTTGAGGCAACCAGAGGTAGGATGATGGTGCTGTTTCATCCACATACAAGCATGTGATTCTTTTCAGCAAAATGTCTAGTGCTGTATTTGTAGAATTAGTTATGGTTTTAGTAGTTGGTATGGTAAAGGGAACACAAACGATGAGGATATATTTCTAAACATTTCAGTTAGTGCTTTTTTTTTTCTTTTTAATGTTGATTTAAGTATCTTTTTTCTTTTCTCGTACGTCAAGGCATTTGAATCTAATTGTCTTACTTCGAGTTCTTACTGGATTTCTAAATAAATATTAACACAGCATTTGTCGTCATATTCAGTAATTTATCAGTCTGCAAGAAAAGTTGAAATTTTGAAAAAATGTATATGTATCTTGCATTAGAGAGATGGTTACTATAATGGCAAATCCATTTAAAGAAAAATGTGACCATGCTGAAATGTATGCAGAAAACAGCAAAAAGAATTAGTCAAAAGCATGAGTAGAAGTAACTAACTTAAAATAAGTCTATTTAGTTCATGTATGCCTGAGATAAATTGAGTAGGGTCTTCTAATACCACTATAAGAAGATAGCTTCTTATCCAGAAGAGCAGGTAGAACAAGATCCTCAAGTAAAAGTAAAAGTTAAATTCAGACAACAGAAAAGATGTAGGTATTTTAAGAGTGGGAGTAGTTAGCCTTTGAACAACTTAAGTATGCAATATGCTGTCTGTTATTTCACATTTAAATACAGATGTCTTCTGCATAGTTTATGGCAAAACTCTGAAGTTCTTTGTCAGGCATAAGGCTTAATAGGTTTACAAAGTACATAGCTCTGCCTTAAATTTTATTAATAGAAACTTGACCCATATGCCAAAACCTTTCATGTTACAAGGAAGTAAAAATTAAATTATGCAAGGATTTACTTTGTAGATATGAGTTACACTGATATCCCCCACTTGTCAATCCAGAGGCCTGATTGGTGATTCTTTCTCTACATTACTGCTCGTTACATTTAGGGGTGTATTCCTATCTGACTTTTAGCTGATATAGATCCTTCTCTGGCTATTTACAACAGGACACCACTCAACCGGCATCATCCTCAGTAATATCCAGTATTCTTTATGGAGTAAATGGGATAGAATCACTAAGAACTTCTTTTACATTAAGCCTTTCTAATATGATACAAAAAATCCATAAAGCCTTTAAAAATAGCTTTTAAGAACACTCATTGAACTTAATGTAATGCAATAAGCGCTGTTTGTGTGAGTTTGTTGTTTTTTTTTTTTTTTTTAGACCTTTCTGAGAGTAAGAGTTCATAGCTTAAAGTTTATTTTATTCAGTCTGTTTCCCAAGAATATGTGTATGTTCACATATATCAAGCGTATTTGTGCACTTCTATCTCACTCTAAGGTATCCTTTAGTGCTTTCTCCATCCTCTCTTGTGATTTCTTTATCTATAGAGCACTGTAATCACATTTGGTACTCTCCAGGTTGCCCCTGTCTCTCAAAATTCTACTGTTTGTCTTCCTTGCTTCTCTGATGATGTTGAAACTCCAGAAACTCAGTGCTACCTTAGCTAAGGCTGCCTTTAACCTTCACAGCTATAACTAGTTTTTATTTTTGCTTGTAGCAAGTCCAACAGAACATATCTTCTAGTTGTATTATTGTCACCTGTGCTGTCTTATTGTCATCTATGCTAAGGGGTTGGTTGTGACTCATACCAAAAAGTCTCCTGGATATCTTGGTCCAGCCCTATTGCACCTCCAGGAGGTATTAAGGTGTTTATGATCCCATGTTTCTCAAAAAGACTTGGTAATAACTTGATAGTATTGTGCCTACAGAAGAGAAACAGCTTTTCTTAATCCATTCTCTTCTTCCTGGATTGGAGGTGGTTCACCTGCTTTACTACAAGCAGATGAGTGTTGTGTGTGGTCCACAGATTTCCTGTTCAACACTCGGTGTATGCCTTCAGAGTGTTGTGACTGGTGCATTTTCCTTAATGAAAATACCAAAGGGGCCTACTAACCCCAGTCCCCCCAGACTTTTTCTCTTGCTGCCACTTACCCCGCCAGGTGCTGCTGGCATGCAGCTCTCTGCTGAGGTGCAGGTGTATTGCCTCACTGAGAGCACAAGGACTGAACAGTTCCTATGTGCCTCTCTTCCAGGAGCATTTTACTCCAGGTTTCAAAGAGATCTGTGAAGTAACTTTATGATGTTACATTTGTTCTGTAGTTCCTTTTTGATAAAGATGGTTACACTGATGCTGACACAAGCAGAAGTTTTCCAGAAATGCTGTAAGAAAAGACTAACTTAGCTACTCAGGTATGGAATGAGAAATTAGAAGGAAATATGTTCTTGTAAATCCTGTGTCAAAAATCTGTGGTGTACATTGAACTCCGTAGCTGTGATGTGTCGGATACTGTTCTACTGGGCACGTGAGAAGGGCCTAAAATAAATATATTTCAGTTCATCCACCAGTGTTTTATACGAATGCAGTACTAATCCTTAAAGAAATGTACGAATAATACGAATGTGATACCTGCCCTTCAGGATAAAACTTGAGAGCGTCAGTTGCAGCGCCGCGATCTGAGGGGGAGCGCGCGGCCTGAGAGAGGCGAGCGGCACATCTCGCGAGATTTGTGCTGCGCGAGCCGGGAGGGTCGCGCGGGCGGTTTGAAAGGCGGGAAGCGGGGTAGCGCGAGCCTCGTGAGGTACCGGAGATAGAGGCGGCTCCTGCGTCCCGGAGGGACCGGCACCGGCTGGCGGCCCGCGGGCAGTTCATGCCGTGGGAAGCTGCATGTGACAGGGACAGCCTCACCTTGGAGCGTCGGCTTGGATGCTTCACCGAAATCCGAGAAATAAGTTCTCTAACCACAGTGACAGGTTAGGAAGCCGACATTACTTTATTATGGTACCGGGTGCATGGGGGACTGCTCCGCCTTTTATGCGCACCGAGAAGAGATAGTTTACAGTTTATATACCTTTATTATACACATATTCATTATAATTCCACAAAATGCCCACCCAATTCTCATTACTGATTGCATATGGTAATTTGGGTAGATAAGGCTGTGATGCAGGCACTGACAGTTTGAGGAGTGGTCTCTAGGGGTGTAAGGAAATCCTTTAAGTTAAGGACAGTGGAATGGTTGTTTAATCTTACCAATCAACTACATATTCTTGTTTGGGCTAATTTATGACCTGGAGAGGCTCCTCTAGCTGTTTTGTTTTAGCAGCTATTTACCTATTTCTCAGGCCTTATCAATAGGAGGAAGGCCTACACTGATTTGAGAGAAGACATCTGGTCCTCTTGTTGCATGCCTTCCATATCTTGAGAATCCTTGTAGCCTTGTCTGTGTCTAAGTGTCTATATACAATGAAATACCCCAGAGTAGATGGCCTTCGAAGAAGTACAGCCCAAACTATTCCATGGTCACTGTTCTCATATTTGATGTTTTTTTGGAAATAATTGGTATATTATAGACCCTAGAATGTGTGTGATATTCCACTTGAAGTGATAGAGCAGTCTTATATGAGATGGTTTAAGCACTAGTTTGCGAAAGTAAAACCCAAACTCAATAAACTGAAATAAAATGAAACTTAATGAATATAAGGTCTGTGACATGATCTCTCACATTTGTGAACTTCCACTCGTATCATTGCATGAATAATCAGGGTTTATAAAGTGGTGTGGAACAGATAATGAGATCGTTCTGCACCTCGAGACACAGTATGGTAATGTATGAGAATTACTGTTCTTTCTTTCCGCTAAAGGTCATGTGCAGTGGGAAGTGTCTGAAAGATGGAGAGGTGACTGGTAATGAAATCAAAGCCTGAAAAAGCATAGCAAGTAAAGAAAAAACAGATCCACTGTTTAAGAACAGGTTAGAAAATGTGATTGAATTGAAACTTCTCTGCCCAGAAAGATTTTGTTTGTCTTCCCCTGAGGTCATTAATTAGCTTGGTGCATTGTCCCTTGAACATCCTTGCTGCTTGTCATACCTTCAGGAGTAGGAAAAGCATACTAAAGCACAGTGGTTGTAAAAGAAGGGGAGCATAATAAAATACGTCCCTACGTTTAAAGAAGTCAGTACATTTCCCTGGATGTGCATGCACGCACAGATCTGAATACAGCTGTGGAGATGATTCTTGCCACGTAGCCAGAAAGCCATGCTCAACATTCATCACAGTTGGCAAAGACTGTCAGCATTCCTGACACCTGCTTCCTTCCTTCATATTGCCCTACACAAGGCAAAGGAAATAAAAGGCAAGTCAGGAGACATTAACTAACTTACCTTTTCTTCTGGTGTGGATGCTTTGCCAGAATTTTTCCTGGAGAGCAACTTGCCTAACACTGACAGTGTCTTGTCACATCTTTCACTTTCATCCTACTGGTTCCCGTTCGACGCTATATCCCATTAAAGCAGTATTTACCACAGGTAGGAAAATGTAATTCAGCCCTCTGCAACTGTGATTAATGTAGAACAGATTGTAAGGATATTGTTTTCATGAGAAAGCAACTACTGAATGTTTCCATTTCACTCACTGACTACTACACTTGTTCACCAGAAGATATACAATGTTGTGTTCTGAAAATAGTGTATGTTACATTGACTTCGGTATAACTCATTCCACAGTGGAAAGCAAAATGTAGCCTGATTTTCATTCAGAGAATGAAACTAAGGAAATGAGTTCTCACTTTCTTAAAACTGCGTGATCTGAACTAAATGCACTGCTTTGTTCGTATATGGTCATGCTGAGTCAATAGCTTGGGTCACACGCTATTCTAGTGACAGAATTACAATGTTGAGAGCCATTCTGGCTCAAAATTAGGTGATGTGTTAAAATTATTTGAGATTATTTCTGTGGGACTTCAATCTATTCTGCTTTGTCGTAATTTTCATTTATCAGAAGCAAATATATGTCCTGATTACAGAGTGTTAGGGTGGAGCTAAATGTGAACTAAATGAAATTTGGAGACTGAACAGTTGAAACTGAATGATAACAGCTGTTGTACACGCTAACCATATTTTCCCATAAAAATTCTTCCATACTGTAGTTTTCAAGGTGGTATTAAAAGGGCATGAAGTTCATGAGGCTAATGTCACTTTGCAATACTCCATTCAGTTAAACCTGGTATATAGTGTTATGATACAATTATGCAATCTCTATTTTTACTTCAGAAGACTTTTTATGAGAATGACCCATCAGTTGCTATCATGCAGATAATGAGGACTCACTCAGAAATGATTGCCTAATTGTAAACGCAGTGCCTATGAAAAACAGGTTTTGCCACTGTTCGGCAAATTGCTGTGTTACTGTAGTTTGTTGTTGGCAGATCTTGCTCTCTGTTAAATGTACCAAGTGTTTTATATCTAATGGTGCACTTAAAGGTTTTCAGAGAATCAGAATGCAAATAGCTGTTGAAGAGTGAACTCTTACTTCTGGCTCTCCAGATTATTTTTTTAACTCGGGCACTACAGCAAACTACAGTGAGTGCTATTAATGTAAATTAATTATTCCTCCTGCTGGCTTCTTTACAGCTTACTCAGATGAGGGATTATTAAATGCATCGTGCCTTGCAAATTTGCATGCATTAAAAGCCTTATCATTGCCTGTGCACTGTTGGCCTCCATCAGGGTTCCAAGAATTAAAAAATTATTGCTTGATCATTTTAACTGGTAAGTGCTGATCACTGCCCACACAGCTCTGAAGTACAGCAGAGCAGGTCATTCTGATTAGAGACCCTCCTGGTAACATGACGTGCCTAACACTGTCCAGGGCATGTGAATCGTTCTGCCCTTTTACATTAAATCTTTAAGCTACCATGAAGAAGGGAATTATAGGATGTAGCAGAATATGTATTTTTCTGATTATTACTGTTTGTTTTTTTATTTTTTTTTCTGGTGCAAACAAGTAAGGAAAACAGATAACCATGGTAACCCAGAAAAATGTGGGAATGTATATCTGCTGGTTTGTATCTGTGGAGAGTTGAAGAAATATGTAGAAGGATTTTTATTTATTTACTCTTTTATTCTACTTTTCCTTAACATTTTGATCCTAAACAAAGATAAGAATTTCTGGAAAACAGAAAATGATAAAAAGTCTAAATACATTTTGTGTATTTTAAATAATTTTGATTTAACCCAAGTGTTATTTCTGAGCACCTCTGTGCACGGCAAAATCTTGGAGCAG
>NW_009938295.1:0-2827 GCF_000696875.1 Nestor notabilis | reverse complement strand
AGTGCCCCGCCGGGACACCCCACTCGTGATCTCTGGCTCAGGCTGATCAGTGCGGACCCCAAGCCCATGGGGACATCGGAGGGACATCAGAACCTATGATGGGGAGAGGTTTAGGGGTGCGGGGTGGGATGCAGGGGGATGGTCCTCATTGGACTGTCTCTGAGCACCTGGGGATTGGTGTAATTTCTCCCTGGTGGGTGTCACCGCCTGTTGCTGTCCCCATCCCAGGACATCCAGCTCAGCTCCCTGCAGCACCTCAACTTCACCATCATGGAGACGCAATGCCCAGTGTGCTCGAGAATCCACCCCCATGCCTGCAAGTTTAAGGAGGACGGGGTGAGGGACAAGGGGGGCTCTTGGGGGGGGTTACACCTCCTGTGTAATTTCTCCCTGGTGGGTGTCACCGCCTGTTGCTGTCCCCATCCCAGGACATCCAGCTCAGCTCCCTGCAGCACCTCAACTTCACCATCATGGAGACGCAATGCCCAGTGTGCTCGAGAATCCACCCCCATGCCTGCAAGTTTAAGGAGGACGGGGTGAGGGACAAGGGGGGCTCTTGGGGGGGGTTACACCTCCTGTGGGGTCCCCAGCGTGGGGCCATTCCCCCCTGCATGTCCCTGCACTCAGCCCCTGCTCTCCACAGCTCGTCAAGGACTGCTCCGCACCCGTGCCCCAGCGTGGCAGGTGCAGGTCCGTGCTTGGTGTCACCTGCATAGACTCCACCACGGACGTGAGTTGGGGGTCCCAGCACGGGAGGGACATGCTGCAGGGCCTGGAGGGGGGCTTGGGGGGTCCCCCCACCCTGTGCCACCTCCTCTCCCCACAGCCTATCAGGGTAAAGTGCTTCTGGCCACTGCTGGTTACAGCCATCAAGATGGTGGCTGCTGGTGTTGGCATCTTCAAGGCCTTCAATGGATGAGACCCCCTCAAGAGGCTGCCGTCTGCCCTCCTCCCACCTTGGTGTCCCCCTGACCCAAATAAAGCTGCTTCCCAGCCCTATTGTGCCTTTCCCTGCTGCTCGGGACTGGAGTCTGGGTATGTGGGGACAGGATGGGGGGTGATGCTGATGGAGGAGGGTCCTGGGGTGGGGAGCAGAGCCAGCCCCCCCCAGATGGGCCTGGCACATCCAAGCCCCATGGGCATTGCCAGCTCCCTGGGGCCTCATCCTGGCACTGCCCTTATGTGGGGTCCTGCCCCCGTGGGACTGAGACAACACCCCAAGAGCAAAGGGTCCCCCGGGAGCTTGTGCCAGCTGTGGGGTCCCAATGGGGTGCATGTGGGGCACAAACCCAAGGGACCATTGGCCCATTGTGGGTTGGGGGGAACAGGAGGGTACATCTCCAGGGGCCCCTGGAGCCAGGGCTGCAGCCATGACCATGGTCTGGCCACTTTCGGGGTGCAGGGGTCTCCGTGTCGCAATGTCCTCATCCCAAATTGCCTGTGACAGCCCTGATGGCACAGCTGAGGCCAGTGCATGTCCCCCCCAGGCAGCGGACAGTCACAGGGGACCCCTTGGGAGCTGAATTCCCCCATGGCCCTTCTCTTACATCTCCCTGGGTAGCCCATGGCCCTGGTGCCTCCCCCACCACCATCACCATCATTCCAGGGGGACAAACCACCGTGAGGACAATGATGCCGTGGGGGTGATGGGGCGTGGGATGGGAGTAGCGCCTTTTTGGGGAGGGGGGTGCCCTGGGGGCTCCCTGGGGCAAAACTGGGCACTATCCCCAGTGTCAACCGATGTCCCTTCAGGGGTCATCAGGTCCAAGCTCTTGATCCCAAAGATGGAAACATCAGGGGGTGTAGGTCTGCCCACAGGGACAATGTGGGGAGCGGAGCTGCTTCCCCGCGTGTCTCAGTTTCCCCCCCTTGCACCCCAGGAGGCAGCCAGGAGCCGGCTCACACACACGGGCCGCGAACAGCCCCTTTATTGGTTCAGCCCACAGTGACGGACACCCCGGCATTGGCCCAGATCTTGACCCTGGGCCGATAGTGCCGGATCTTGCCCAGGAAGCGCCCGAACCGGCCACGCTCGACCAGAACTGGCTGCCAGAGGGAAAATGGGGTCATTGGTATGAGGGGGATGCTCCGGACCCTGCATCCCACCTGGGAACCCCACACCTTGGACACTGCATCCAGGAGCCCACACTAAGGACCCCACACTGGGGACTCCACAGCCCAGAGCCCACAGCCAGGATCCCTGCACCGAGTTCCCCACACCCGGTCCCTGCTCCCACTACCCTTGCAGGGCCGTGGACCCAGCACCCTGCACCCAGGACCCTGTGCCCATCACCCCATGGGTGCCCCAGGACCCTCCATCCCATCCTCCACTGCTTGCGGGCTGGAGTCATCCTGGTGAGATGGAGATGTCGGGGTGTCCCTTCTGGGGACGGCAGACCCCAAGATGTGTGGAGGGAGGGAGGAAGGACACTGACACCCGTGGGTGCTCCCACCCACTGTCAGTGGGTGCTGCCACCCAACTCACGTTGGAGGAGGCATCATTGCAGCGCAGGTCGATCTCAGGGAAGCTCTGCAGGAACTGCACTGTCCCTGAGCACTCCTTGATGACCTGGGGGGGAAAACATGACACCCAGTGAAGCCCGGTGAGGACACCCTGTGTGTCCTTCCCCCATCCCTATCCTCATCCTCACCCCATTCTCCTTGAAGTCACAGTCTTCAGGGTTCACCCGGGTGCTTGGGCTGCACTCCGTCTCCATCATGCTGAAGTTGAGTACCCGCAGCGTGGTCAGCTCGAGGCCCTGTGGGGACACAAGTGTGTGTCACTAAATAGTGGGGGATCACGAGTGGGGTGTCCCGGCGGGGCACT
>NW_009938294.1:0-5065 GCF_000696875.1 Nestor notabilis | reverse complement strand
GTTGAGATAACAGCTCTCCAGTAACTAAGGTATAATACAAACCACTACTGCTACCAATAATAATGATAAGAGGAATAACAAGGGGAGAGGACACAACCGCTCACCACCCGCCGACCGATACCCAGCCCAACCCGAGCAGCGATCTGGGCCTTCCGGGTAACTCCCCCCAGTTTCTATACTGGCCATGACGTGCTGTGGTATGGAATAGCCCTTTGGCCAGTTTGGGTCAGGGATCCTGTCTCTGCTTCCTCCTGGCTTCCCCTCCTCTCTGGCAAAGCATGAGACTGAGAAAGTCCTTGGTCAGAGTAAACATTACTGAGCAACAACTAGAAACATCGGTGTTATCAGCGTTGTTCCCAGACTGAAAGTCAAAACCACAGCCCTGCACCAGCTACTAAGAAGGAGAAAAAATGACTGCTGTAGCTGAACCCACGACAATGCCTCTCAAGGTTTCTCCTTCAGGTTGAGGATTCTTTCCACAACAGCTTCTTGGTAAGTAGATCAATAAATAGCATGATAAACTTTGAAATCTTGACTAAGTGATACAATGATTGATTGTGCACACATAATCCTTTAGACATGAACTGCTGACCAAGTCTGGGACTAAATCTGGATCTAGCCACACCTAGGCTCCTCTCTGAGATGAATTTAAAGAGCAAAGGGGTCCTTTCTGAAGCCCATGACTCAATGGGAGGGTATCCATGACAGTTTTGTCTGACCCTGTCCTCTATGCAGCAAACACTCAAGTGTACCTTGCCATCAAATCTTGTTAAACCACTGTCGCATTTACTATCAAACTTTGTTAAATCGCTGTTTTATACCAATAAACATACTGCTACTTCTCTCTTGCGAGTGAAATGTGTCATTCCATCCACAACAGTCCTGCACTTCACAGTGTGGATCAGCCTGTAGTGAAATAATACAGCATTAGGTGAGGCAATATTTATAGGTCTGTCCCATGCAGCCACCCAAGGAAACAGACGTGATAGAATTGTATTTATTATCAGATTAGTCTGTTTTCTTCATATAATGGAAATAGCCTGGAAGTGTGATAGAACACAGAAGCCTGATCTGACTCGATCTCCTATGAGAGCCACGTAGCAGATTTGCATTGCTCCTGAGCATTCCACAGAGACACATTAATTCATGAGTTTGAATGGTTTCACAATGCAAATGTTGAGCTCCAAAATGAGGAAAGTGAAATAAATAGTAAGGACCTGCAGCATCAACCATCAAAAACATAACTGACTCTGGAACTGTGTTGGTACATTAAGTAACACAGAGTAACAGTTGAGAGTCACCTCTGCTGAGAGCCACATGAGACCATAGCATGTTTAGCTTTCATTACCTGCTGCACTGCTAATTTATTATTTGTTGATAAACCTTGTTTTCAGAACTCAGGCACTGCTCCTCAGATAACACTCAATTTTGTTGCCTTTCTATAATAAGGAGATTTTAACACCTCAGAAACCAGTCTAAAAGCAGTCAGAGTGGATCAGCAGAAAGAAGTTGATCAGCTCAGCTTGTGTTTCTACTTTGCACTGGCTGCAGCAATGATGCTCAGAGTATCACACAATTTCTTAGAGCTTTTGTGCAGGCGAGAGAAGGTACCAGAAGCAGCACAAGGAAACTATTACAGCTAATGCACTACTAATGAAGAAGAAGGGCTCTAGAGTGAAATACAGAAATTGATCCAAGACAAACATTTTAAATCTAAATTGCTCCAAATGTTGTAGGGGTTTTGTTCAGACTCAATGGTTCGAGAAGCATTTGCCCCTAGATATTAGGAAACTAAATAATCAAGAAGAAACTGGCCTGTGATGAATTTTGTGCAGCTGCCCAGGGGTAGACACTTCTCATACAAGTGAAACAAACAGACTGAACAGGGAAACAAGATCTTGGACATACAGAAAGCATTGTTTCCTTTAATGAGGCTCTTCTTTTTCCAAAGGTGTATGAGTAGATGTATAATAACGATCCTTCACTCCACCACTGCAGAGCTTCAGTGGATTTCAGAGGATTTGAAATTTGGGATGATATGAATAATTGCGATGGTCAGCAAAATCCCAGTAGGACACAACAGGTGTAGAAGAGAACACATCTGACGTATCCTAAAGCACATTACAATCTGTACGGTTATTGAAACCGTACAGCTAAAGCTGAAACAGTTTTAGATGCACAATACTATTGTGTGCATTTATGTTTTTGTTTTTCATTCAGCCCAGAACACAGAACAAGGCATAAGAACTATCAGGAATCAGATATACCTCATATCCTGCCCTGGCAACTCTGTCGCTATCTCCTCCAGCTGAACAGTGGTCTCAAGTGTACAGATGGCCTGCACAATCGTTGTCCTCATCTACCAAGGGTAGTGTGATCTGATGAAGAGAAAAATAACATGATTTTTGCTGTTTGCCATCTCATAGCTGATGGGTCTGCACTGGGGGGAGAGAAAAAAGCAATCCCTATCTCCAACCCAAAGACACTGAGAAGCTTATGTGGCGACACCAAGAGCCAGCAAAAGCAGCAGCACCAGTACTAATGCTGCCTTCAGGCTCTCCTAGGACCATCATCTCCTTCCTCACTTAAGACTGTAGTCATGTTTTATGCAGCTTCCTGCATTTGTCCTACATGACCTGAAGCAGAATACATTGAACATGCTACAGTTTACAACATCCGACAGCAGCAAATAAGCCTGCTGTATATATTCATTATGTGCCTTGCATGGAGAAGGACAAAACTGGACAGTAAAAGGGTTTTTTCTGCTTTAATGTTTATGAGACACTGACTCTCAAGCATTATCTTTCAATGATGGGGATGCAGAGCACTGCAAACCAACATTCTGTCTAGGTCTGATTTGATGTAAGCAAGTGACAGAATAACTAATACATGCAGTCAGAGCCAGAGTCTGTAACACTTGCCTGAGTATTTCTGTGCATATTATCTTTTTATTATACATACAACTGAAGTCTGGTCTAATGGCCAACATAACAATGAACCTTGATCCCAGCACATGAGACCTGCCACCATGTTCTACTTGTTACCGAAAAGGCTTTGCTCCATACAACCTGTCTGTTTATCTAATCTATGATATTGCAAACACAATTCACAGACCATATTCAAACCAACTGACAGCAGGAGAAGACAAGCATCAATAATTTCAGATGTCTTTAACATGACATTGAACATTTTTCACCACCAACAGCTCCTTCAAATTTTGCATGTATCAGAGTGATACAAGACAAAGCAAATAGGTATGAATGTCCCCAAGTACTAACAGACCGATAAGATCCATCTCCCTCTCTGCCACCTGTCTTAACTCAGGAGGAGGAATACGGTATGTAGTTCTGTCTGTCCCACCATTGTTCTTAGCATCAAGACAGACAGTGATAGGAGGAAAACTAGAGCAGATGTTCCTTTTTGATATTTAAATCCACAAAACACAGGAAGAAGCAGGTAAATGGAATGGAAATAGCATTGTCCATTGCCTTGTATCCCGCTTGTTATCTGGCCCACATGTGCACAGCTGGTGTAAAGGCTTTCCAGGGGTGACAGGAATGTCCACACTGATACATTATCCCTTCTGTGAGACAGGAAAAAAATCAGACTCTGGACCTGTCAGACCCTAATTCCTGTGTGGCATTTTAAATGAAACAATTTTTCACTCGTTGAGTCCTTGTAAACAAGTTTTATAGTGCTTTCAACATGAGTCTATCACATGTTGCTGGAGAATTACAAGTGTTTAGGATTTAAACCCTTTTCTCTGAAGATGAGGCTGGAAGAACAAGTAAAGGCTTTATCTTTAAAAGCTTTCAGAACCTTCTAAAACAAAGTTCTTGCATTTACCAGTACAAGCTGCCATAAGACACCTAGGGAACAAATTGCTCACTCGAATGAGAAAAGCTCAGATGAAAAATAAATACAGAGCTTTAAAGTTCTCTCCTCCATCTTTCCATCTACATCCTCTGTTCGTAACTGAAAACACTTCAGGCGCAGGCCTGTCTGTACTAAGTGCCTAATCCAAAGTACACCGCCATCAACACACAGGCTTTTATACTTCTACAAGCTTTAGATTAGACCTTACATAAATACCTGTATACAGAGAAGCTCCTGCAAAATATTTGGAAGCTTTGACTCTCTGAACTTTGCACAATTATTGCACAAGAATCCAAAAACAGTGGGCTAGTTTTCCCACCTCTCTCACTGTCCTCCTATCCATGTATGTGCCACAGAAGTGTCCCCATGAAACTCCTTGCAAAGGAAAAAGGCAGTGCCTGTAGGTTCACAGAATATTTCAGGGCTTGGCATGAAGCATGGAATAATGCATCTCCAGCCAAAGACCATTCATTGATGTGGAGTTTTAGAGCATACAAACTATAATACTGTCCTGGAAAATCCAATATGAATTTTGAACTCCATATCCAAATACTGGAAACAACAGTATTTGTAACAGTCTGGGCAACACTGAGAGGTAAATGTCTTTTTCCTTACTTAGCTTCTTGGACACTGAATGGGTACACCAAATCCAAGTGGCTGCCAAACTGCAGTTTGTGTCCACGTCTGGCAATTCTACAAGAAGTGAATCAAGGTAAGCATAAAGGGCACAAACACAACTGCACCAAAATTAATGCAAAACCTCCTGCTGACCTCGAACATTCCAACTGACAGAGGTGATTCTGTATTCTCGTTTAGTGAGAAAGGAGCATTCTTAGTGTGACACCTAGTGTCAGCAAGAAATACCTTACAGATCCATTAAACGCAACAGAACAAGGAAACAAGCCAACCATACTGAAAACTCAAGTAACAAAAAATTTAACAAAATATTTTAAATATGAACTAACATCTAAAATACAGAAAATTCGGGGTGGGGGAGGAAAGTTTGTTTCTATAAATAAACCAAATAAAATACATACTGGTCATCCTCTCTACTCAAGCCCAAATCTGACCTGATTATTTCTCTGGTCACTTCAGTGTATCTAGTTCTCTAGACTCTGCTTATACAGTACTTACCATAAGACAGTTCAGTTTTATGGAGCATTTCAGGTATCATTGTGGGATGCAAGCC
>NW_009938293.1:367-3024 GCF_000696875.1 Nestor notabilis | reverse complement strand
CCCCGCTGCCGAAATCACCGGGGGGATTGTGAGGGGGCAAAAACCGGGTCCGCTCGGAATCCGGAGGATCGCCGTGCCAGAGGTGCTGGAGCCGCGGTTTCGTGCTACGTACGTACCCAGACGGAGAACGACGGGCGCCCATTAGCGGGAATGAACAGACGTTAGGCAACTAAGTGTTATATCGAAAAATCGCGTTCAATTATCTCTTAGGGTTAATAGTTAAATTGCGGCTACAAAATCTTTTTATGTTTCATGGTTTACTGGTGGTGTAAAGAATCTCCATCAGGTCTGATCGCCTCAGCTCATAGCTACGCTGCATATGCTTTTAAAATGTGAATGTTTCCAGCTGAAAACTGGTGCATGACAGATTAAAACGCAAGGAAAACCTGGGGGAGATTTTGAAAATGCACACATGACAACTCTAGAAATATATTAACCACGAGCGTTTGGCAACTTTGGGTTCCTTTTAAACTGCAACTAGCCGCTGAAAATTATTAATACAGCAGTGAGAATCTAATGGAGGTTGGAATCTAAAAATCTGCCTTGATGATGTCTGCTGTTACAGTAATATAGACATGCTGTAAATGTATTTTAAAATATATAGCCCATTTAATTCCCCAGCTATAAATGGGTTAGAGAGAAAGAGAGAGAGAAGGGGAGACAATATCACTTTTGTTTTTCTTTTTCCTTTTTTTTTTTTTCTTTCCTGAGCCGAAGCTTTATGAAGATCTCATTGGAATCTGGCGGATGATTAATGTGAAGATTTGGTAGGAAATCTGGAGAGCTGTATTAAAGCTCAGATCTCAGGTTCATTTCGATCAGTCAGCCGTGAACTCTGGGCCGAATTCATTACACTTTAATAGTGCTGGGAGAGGAAGAAAACGCAATTTCTCATTCCATTAGAAAACTAGAAAATACTCTCAGCTTGTCCCCTATTAAGATGTGGCAGGTGACGGGACCATTGTGGGGGACACGGTCAATGGAATTACAGCACATTATTTTTGTTCGTATAAAATATTGAAAGGCAAGCCTGACTGTGCAGAAGTTATTTCACTGATTTGGTTTTTATGTAAATAAAATATTGAAAGTTAATTAATCCGTGCTAGAGACTAATGATTATGCTTATTATATTGCATTTGATCGTGTAATTTGCATGATTCTCGCATTGCTGCTTAATAAGCCATTCCGGGTTATAAATAATTCTGAAATTGGTTTCTAATAATGGCATGCTATAAAAAGAATGGTTTTATTACAGCAGCCTGAAAAGCAGAGCAATATCAGACGTGGAATTGGACTCCCGTTTAAGCACCAGTCGCTTTAATAATTATTTAAATGTATCATATACATTAAATACAAATCTAAAATGAGGAAAGTGGTGATTTATCCTAGCATCTAAAACCCTTAAAAACATATACAGCCGCTATAAATTAACTATTTGGAGCATTCCTTAATCAGTGTGGAGCCCACATGCTACAAGGAATGTGTAGGCAATCTGTTAACTATAAAGAAAACTGTAAAGTACTCACATAAGAACATAAACCAATTACTATTTAATTTAAATTTGGTCAAGGAGCGGTGATACATCGGATTGTGAAGTAAATATATTAAATAAATTGTTTTGCCTTAGATTACATAATGTTAATCATTTTGAAGTGTTAATTAAGAAGGTTATGTTGATCTGATTACTTTTTAAACTACAGAACATTATTGTAAAAAATATTTAAATTACCGCTCTATTAAACTGTTTTTATCAGCAGTCTCGAGCTATTAGCATTGGTTTAAGATTATGCCGAGGCCATTAAAACACTTTGTCTTTCTTTCTACGAATTTCTTTGATGTGCTGTTAGAAAATAACTATTTCCATTTTATATTTTATATTTTACTTCATTTACCACACTCCTAATATTGAAATTGGTATCATTAACCTTTGGGAAACCCAATAAAGTTTAATAGACCTCGTTTTCCTTTTTCATAGAGTCAGTTGTCCAATTATATTTTATTTGTGAATCTCATTTCTTTCTTAATTTAAACTAATTATGGTCCTGTGTAGGCTGAGTCAAATTGGTTTACTTTTGAGAAGCAGACGTGCTTTTTCTGTCACATTCAAGAACGGAATCTGTTTCCGTTCACAAAAACGTTCATTTAGGGATTTCTTTTGACGTATCTTTATTTAGCTGAGCAACCTAACCTGGCTGAGAGGAATTTTTAACACTGGCGGCATTTCCCGTGCGCTGTGCTGAGCGGGAATGCACATCCCACAAGTGCTTCTATTGTGCAGGATTTCATTCCGAGGAAGGGACTCACCCAGAAAGTCCCTAAAGTGTCCTTTTACACACAAAAGCTGTATTGGAGCAGTCTAGTGGTTTACATTTGCTTAGAGTTTCTTATGTGCCTGTGTGCAAATTGATATTTGTTTGTGTGCACATGTATACATATATATGTACTTAAGAGAACAAAGTACACCTTACATGTTAAAGTTACTCGCTACCTTTCCTGTCTCCAGGCATTAGAAAAATTACAGTCCAGGGAAACCGCGAGTCCAACTAGAGCTGCCTGTTACCGAAGTGCCTTTTTACCAGCCTGTGTGCCTTTTCCCGCTCCCCATGGCGACCCTGCCGGCGGCGGGCTCCAGGGGACTCCCGTTCCGGGCTGCGACG
>NW_009938293.1:0-219 GCF_000696875.1 Nestor notabilis | reverse complement strand
CTCTCCCCTCACGGGCTGTGCCTTCCTGGACTGTTTCCTGCCGCAAGTTGGGCCGTGCAGCGGGGGAAGCTCCGCTCGAATCCCACTAGGGACCACCGCGCTGCGGGCGGCTAGGGGACAAGGGGACACCCAGAAGGGACATTTTTGTGGAAAGGGAGCCGGGGATGTCCGGTTTCAAGGCTTCCTGAAGGAACTGTTACGTTAGGGCTGGGTTTGCTC
>NW_009938292.1:369-2910 GCF_000696875.1 Nestor notabilis | reverse complement strand
GCTGCCTGTGGGGCTGGCTGCGGTTCCCCTACCTGCTCTCCCAGCCCAGACCATCCGCACCAGCACAAGCACAAGGCACAGTGGGGCAGCTCCTCACTGCAAAGCCTTGCTGGAGCCATGTCCCACCATGCGAGCAGAGACCCCATCAGCAGAGTCCTCACCACCAGAGCAGAGTCCTCACCACCAGAGCAGTGTTTCCAGCAGGAAAGCAGTGGACCTACCAGGAGATCAGTGTCCCACCAGCAGAGCAATGTCCTCACCAGGAGAGCGCCACCCTCACTGTATCCCACCGGGAGAGCAGCGTCCCTACCAGGAGATGGGTGTCCTCACCAGGAGAGCCGCAGCCCCCACATCACAAGGACATGGGTGCCCCCAGCAGCATAGCCCAGGGTGGCCGCTGGCCATGCTCTGGAGCCAGGCTGCATGGGGTGTGTAGGACAGGCTGCGCAGGGCCACCGGGCCAGAGGGTCTGTGGGGATGGAGCTCACCCCCAGCCCAGGAGCCGCACACACACTCCTGCTTCCTGAGTGAGCAACTTGCTTTCAACGTGTTGATTTCCTTCTTAGGTCAACGTTCTCAGAGCGCATCACGTTCTGCACCTCTTCTAGTTTCCTCTTCTCAGCACCGGCTCCATCCTCCTCACGCTGCAGTGGAGGGTTTGCTAAAGGCATGGGTGGGACCTTGGCCCCCAGACACTGTGACTTGGCTGCTGGTTGAGTCCCTGGGACACGTTGGAGAGCCCCAACAGCGGAGGCCTGGCCAGGGAGCGTGGGAGCAGTGGCTTCTCATCCCAGCACAGAGCCCAGCATCAGCTCTGCTGTCCCCCCTCCAGGGCAGGGTCTGGGTACTGGCCCATGGCCAGCGTGGCTGCACGGTGGCAGTGGCTCTGCTCTGCCCGGGCAGCAGGTCCTGTGGTGGAACGGGGCACACATGGGCTTTCTGATCAACCAGAAAGGTTCAGAACCTCAGGCTGCTCCACAGGCACCAGACCAAAACCTGGCAGGAACCTCCAGAAGGCAAAGTGCAGATGGATGCAGGCTGTGCTGTGTCATCTCACCACACCAGCCATTGCACAACCTCGGCAGTGGGGGGGCCGAGCACAACACCAGCAGCAGCAGAACCCATCTCTGTGCATTTCTGACACTGCAGATGTCCCCGGAGCAGCTCAGCAGGAGGTGACATCAAGTGGGGTGTGAAAAGAAACCAAAAGCACAGCTCAGTCCCACAGTGGGCAACAGTGCATGCACAGAAACCCAGAGTCCCAGAGGAGGCTGCAGCACCCCCACTGCAGCACTCCCAATGCAGCACCCTCACTGCAGCACCAGTGAAACCTGCTCAGCCAGGGGTGAAGCATTTTGAAGCTGTAACACCTCGACGTGGACACCTCACACTCCAGAAACCACTTCAGGGTTGGGATTTCTGCCACCAGCTCATGATGACAAAGAGCACCAGGCAAAGGAGAAATGTGCCTTGGATGCAGACCCAAACTGAAGTCAAAGAGAGCCCTGCAGCCCCTTCCCGTTCCCCTTTGTTTCCCCCAGCTTACAGCAATGTCATTCAGGCTGGGATGAATTACTGCAAACCCATTCATGGTGGTGGAGCAACCAGTTAAGGACTCGTCTGATGTGTTGGGGGTGATGCTGGGGATACTGAGCTCCACGCTGACTTTGCTGATTAAATACTGGTGGTGCAGAAGCTGGGCATATCATGGCTGTGGTGAGGTTTTGTGGGGTGCACGGGCACACACCTGGCAAGGGACAGTGCTCCAATGGTGTTCTGATGGTTGGACTTGATGATCTTAAAGATCTTTTCCAACCTTGATTCTGTGATTCAGTGCTGGTGCTCCAGTGATGCTCCGACAGTGCTCTGAGGGCTCCTTGGCACAGCCGCAGCCTGTGGCTCTCACCGGGTGCCCTCTGTCTGAACTTCCTGCCCCACGGAACCGCAGGGCTGTGACGGGCAGGAAGTTCAGACAGATGCTGCTCCCACTGGCACCACAATGGGGCCTCACCTGAAACAAAACCACATCATCCCTGGTGCAGCCCAGCGCCCACACAGCACTGGCCAGCCTCAGTGCCCCGGGATGCACCAGTGGGTGCTGAAACCCACAGCGGGGCCAGGAGAGAGGTTGTGATGTGCCCAAGCCCTCCCCATTGCTCCCCAGAACAGGAAGACACGTGGACTTGTGCTTGTGGTGGAGGCACATTCAGCAAAGAGCAGTTTGAGGTCCTGCCCCAGACGTCACCACAGCAGATGCACCAGGCCAGGGGTTGTGAGAGCCTGTGCTGGGGACCAGGAGGATGCTGCCGGAGCCACGTGTCCTGTCACCGTCTCATGCTGCATCCCAGCACTTGCTGCAGTTGGTGTGCCAGCGGGGAGCTCCTGTTTGTGACCAACAGCTTTGACCACCCGTCCAGAGATATCACCATTCCTAGAATCACAGCATCACAGAATGGTTTGGGTTCAAGGGAGCTTAAAGCTTATCCGGTCCCAACCCCCTGCCACGGGCAGGGGCACCTTCCACTAGAGCAGGGTGCTCTC
>NW_009938292.1:0-286 GCF_000696875.1 Nestor notabilis | reverse complement strand
ACGAGGAAGAGCTTCTGCCTCAGAGCTCATCTCAATCTCCCCTCTGGCAGGTTAAATCCATTCCCCTTGTCCTGTCCCTACAGGCCCTTGTCCTAAGCCTGTCTCCGGGTCTCTTGTCAGACCCCTAGGCCTTCCTCCCCTTTCCTCCTCCTCTCCAAAGCTTGAATGCATACAGATTAGATGAAGCGAGCTGTCAGATGCTGCCTGCCCTGAGAGAGATAAAGCCCTGGATGTAAGGCAGTTTTATCAAGCCAGGCTCCTCGGAGCCATCCTAGGCTCCTGGGGT
>NW_009938291.1:0-2420 GCF_000696875.1 Nestor notabilis | reverse complement strand
CCAGAGAGACAGAGAGGGAGCTACAGGCCGGCTGACTAGCCGGGGGAAACAGAGCACAGAAGGAGCTGGGCAAGGAAGGAGAGGCATTTCTCTGAAGGAGAGAAAGAGAGAAGGGGAGGTAGTTACACTCAAAAACAGAGAGGTAGAGAGCCGGTAGCTCAAAGGCTGGGTGGGAGGTTTGCTGGTCAGCAGGGCACCGGGGGCAAGGGGGCAGGAGAGGAAGGTTACCTTCAGCCTCGATGGAGGAGAGGAGGGCGGCTGCACACAGGGCAGCGACTGCCGAGCAGAGCGCTGTCTTCATTTCTGCCCTTTCAGATCACAACAACATGAATGAATCTGCAGTGATGGGGGCGAGAAAGGAGAAGGAAATGATATGCGTGGATTAGAGGATCGTGTGGGTGTATTCATGAGACATAAAAAAGGCAAACCGTGGATTTCGCTTTGTTCCCTTATCCCCAGCCCCAGCCAAGGGACCAGGTTGAAACCTCTACACTTGAAATCTGTCCAAGACGATGACAGATCCGCATGACTAACTGGAGAGTCTCGTCTCGCAATAATGTGCCTTTTGTTGCTGAACCCTTTCCAATCACAGTAAGCACACACGGCTTTAACCTAGTTGGGGTTAATTTGATCAGGGAAGCGCAATGAAGATCCATGCCTCTGCACAGGCAGGAGCCAGGAGGGAGCTCCATGACTTCATCGCCGAGTGCGATGATAGCTAATTCAGAGGTCATTCCTGCCTTGGATCAACTAAATGTCTCTTTCAGCTGGAGATTTTATTCGGCTCCTTTTTCATAACTGTTGAAGCACTTAGTTAGCTGTGTTTTAGTGGTCTCAAGGCAGTTTGGAAACTGTAATAAAACTTTTTTGAGGGGTTCTGCCTACGAATGTGCTATATTTCTTGAAGGTCTGAAACAGATTATACAGAAGTGTGTGTAACACACAACTGAAACCTGACACATATGTCTAGCCATGATGTTTCAACATCTGATAATTCATTTACATGTCCTGAGAGAAAATAGATTTAAAATACACTATGAAAAGCAGGCAGGTGAAAGAGTCTTGCAATCACCACAGGTTGTCAAGCAAAATAGGTGGGATTAGGCCACATTAGTGGTTCCCAATTGCAAGCAGCTCTACCTTCACAACTATACACTCTAGGTCACCTCAAATTACTCCAAATTGCTCCAGCAAAACTTCCAGATTATCTCCTTGTCTAACAGTCCTCCTCACATATGCATATAAGTGTTTCTAAAGTTTGGAGTTTTCTATTGTGGAAAGAATAGGAGGGGTAATTTATTTGAATAAAGTCATAAATGCATCACATATCGTAATTAGGCTGGAGGGAAGAGAATTCCAAAAGCAATTAGGCAACAGATTTTAAAGGGAAAGTGCCTCGAACGAAACAAAGAAACATACATAAATCATTTGTCCGCAGAAACAGCTGAATGGGGAAATAATATCCTTCTGCCATCTAGAAAACTACCCAGCAAGGCACATTTAGCGAGGAGATGCTACAGAGATCCAGGAATTTCCCAGATACTGACACTGAACTTTAACAGATTTCTGCCGGGCAGCTGTATGCACTTGCCTGAGCCAAATGCCTGTGCTGCACATAAAAATACCAAGAGCTTGAAAAAGTAAGCAATGGTTTCAGTCCAATGGTACCTCCATTGGAGGCTAAACAGATGAGTAATATTGATGTTAACAACTCCCTGACACTAACACAAGAAATACCATGGTTAGCATTAAATTGTCCTGAAAGCTCCAAAATCGTATCACTGCTCTGTGTGGGAAATGGTGTCGCTGAGCACATCTACTGTGTTCTGCAGCGAGCTTTAGGATTGCCTAAACTCAACGTAAACGGATTTTTGTCCTGGAAGTGTCATGTGGGCTGTGAGTGCCATCTTTTGAGCCTCCTGAAGAGCAACAGAAATTAATCAGCTCACAAAGGCATCTAAGTGCTGACTACTGCTGCAAGGTCTGCCATTTCCGATACGTATTTTTCTGTCATGGTATCAAACGTCCCAGCCAAAGCATTCATTTGCCCACCTAGAAACACTTTGTTTTCTTCTCGCAAACTTAGGAGTGTGGAAGCCTGGACACGGCGGAGGAAAGGCCCTCTCCCTGGCTCAGCAGGGACACAAGCAGACTTTGTGTCAGGAATAAAGGTTTTCTCACTGATCTTTAGAGACCACTTCTAAACAAAAAATAATAACAAAAAAAAAAACCCAAATACGGTCTTTCACCAACGCCAGACCAACCTTACACTAATTCAACCCACAAAAGCTTAGCCAAAGCATTTCCAAACCACACAGTGCGAAACGCTTACCACTTTCAAGAAGAAAAAGTAACACAAACGCCACAGGAAAATAAAAACAAAACCACCCACAACATTACCTATGAAAGGCATTAAAAAA
>NW_009938290.1:333-3348 GCF_000696875.1 Nestor notabilis | reverse complement strand
TTCTATCTTCATATATTTAATATATTAAAACCCACCAAACCCCAACAACGGGGGCTCCAAGGGAGTAATTCCTTGTGCCTGGAAATTAAAGGGCTCCAGTCTCCTATGTGACCCTGTTAAGAGACAAGAGCACTGCTCGCAGCTACTTTAAAGCACCAGTCTCAGTTGGGTTGGAGGTCGGAGCTCCTACTCTTCCGAAAGAGAAGTGCAGTTCGGGAGGCAAACTCTGTCCCCGGGGCCGTGCGCTTGTCTCCCTTTCCGCCGACTAAGTGCACCTACCAAGGGAAGAGAGAGACTAGGGCTGCTAACCGCTCTGCTTAAAGGTTCGCTGTTTTCTTCTACCGGGGGCAAAGCAAGGAGCAAGCTTCTCTGGCTGCCCGAATAAAATGAGAAAGGTGAATTTTTAAAAATTAAAAATAAAAAATAAAAAGAAGACATTTGCGTTGCACTTGAGGAAACCGCCTGGGAAAAAAATCCCCCAAACTCGACCCAACACACTTGATAATAATCTTCTTTTAAATCTTAGGTCTTGCTTCTACATCAGACTCCGTGATATTGCATTCCAAAGAAAATAGACTGGGTATTAGAAGAGGAATCTCCTCTTCCTAATGAATATTTACCCTGAGGTCATTACATCCGTAATGGTCCTCGCTTAACTTACCTTGCTCCCCTCTTTCACTGCTAGAGACTGGGATTTCAATCACAATGCCCTCGATTTTAAAGTGCCGTGTACCATTTAATGGCGGGGTGCGGGCAAGGTTAGAATATTCCTAACTGCATGCAACATATAAGATGGATACATTTAAGACTTTTAACTTTTTGTTGCAATGACACGCTGTATTTTTATGAGATCCCTATTATACAGACAGAACCATTGTGTAGTAGCTGCCTCACAGTTGCCGGATCGTTTCTATCAGATGAAAGATTTTGAATAGTTTTCTTTCAACAATGCATCCTTTTGGTCTTGATACAAAGAACGTAGGCATGGTATACACTTAAACAGCTCTGTCACAGAGCAAGATTAAATAGAGTATATATCGAATCCTGTCTGCAGTATAATACGCACAGGGAACAGAACGGAGTTCCATCCGCCTCTGAGGGAGCCCATTAAGGTCTGATGTCCTGGGAGCATCTCCCGGATTTCCCTTATCTGTGATATTCGCTAAGCTGTTAAAAATCTTTACAGACGGGCTTTAAAATCGGCTGTTTCTCACTAAAAGACCGAGTTTGATAAGGGAGTCTTTTAACAAAACCTACTGCTGCCGCTCCAGTGAAGGGGCAGATGATGCTCTCTCCATCCAGTGACCCACCACCCGGGCGCGATGCGCCGGGGCAGCCCGGTCATCTCCCCCGACTGTTCCCAGCCGAGGGGCTTTCCCCTTTTCCCAAGAGGGGCCCCGTTTAGCACAGCTCCCGGTGCCCCGCCCGGTCCGGACGGGGGATGCAGAGGGGTGCAGGAGAGGCTCTGTGCCCGAAGCCCCCCGCCCCGCACTTACTGAAGCGACTTGACCAAAGTGCACGTGCTGAGCCCAACTTTCCGCTCCCCCTCTGCCCAGCTTTGTGCTCTCCCTGATTGAGTCCCCATATTAAGCTCGAGATCCTTTCTAAGCAACTGCTAAGAAGTCAAGAGCATCCTTGCTTGCTTTCTCTCCGTGGCCTTTCATGCCCTCAATTTGTTATTCTACTGACACTTTTCTTAAAGTTAGCGCCCAGCATTGAAACATTAGCAACAAAAGCCCCAGCAAATCTCTCCCTCCTCACCGCTAAATCCTCTAATGGGTCAGTGCGTGTCGAATTTTTATTTGATTTCCAATAATCTCTAGCACTTCAATATTAAACCTACCTCAGCCCAACGCCTCACCTATGGGATATTTTGCAGCTTCGCTTTGGAAAGTAGAGACGCTCAGATTTCCTTCCACGTGCACCCACTAATTTATAAATGAGTGTATACAGCTGTCTTAGTGTATATCTATGCCTCTATATCTGCAGTAACGCTTTCATTCTGTGTCAAAATAACATATCCTGTCACTCCACGCCAAAAGTATATTTATCGAATGAAACAGCACCGCAAGCTGCATCTTCTTTATCAAACCTTCATTTCTGGTTTACCCGATTGTTAAATACCTTTTCATTTCTTTTCCTATTTTAAAATATGTATTAGAATAATTGTTACTTGGAGGTCTTTTGTGTATCTGTAGCTCCTTTGGTTCATATCTTTTCCTTTCTTTTAATCTTGTTATGCGAAATTATATACACGTTTCTCAGGAAATCTAAGGAGCATAACTTTATTAAATAAAAACCTCCTAATTCCGGAGTTCTGCAGCAAACCAGGGTTGTTTTGTGTTTTTTTAAGTACACGTTCCTAACTCACGTTTTTTGAATGAAGATCCCTAAGTCTTCTTCACTTTATTACGCGGATTTTGAGAAATGATTCTTCAGCTCTCTAATTTAAATAAGTTTTAGTGTGAACCAAGAATGAACATTATCCTCTAACCTGAGGTCAAGTGAAGGGTGATTTACATGACAAAGAATAATGCCCATTTTGTCCAATATGAAACAACTTCACCTTCGGCATCATTAAGAAGAATTTAGCACTTTCAGGGCTTTGGGGGGTTTTGGTAAATAGTTGGCTATGTATAGCGCAATTTCCCTTTTATAAATCACAATACAAAGGCCAACTTCTTGTGCTCTTGAATTTCGGCATTATTTTTATAGCCTTAAGTAGAGCGAATTTACACCTGCTGGTATTTAAACTTTAACATATTAACTGGGGAGGACTTATCAGCGCAGCGCACTGCCTCGAAACAAATTAGCAATCTTCATTAAAGTAAAGGAAGGAGGGGGTGAATGGGGGAGATGTGACCATTTAAGACTCTGTCCCGGATCTCCCGATCTATGCAGGTTCCGAGTGGATTATTTGGGTCCTTACAGAAGCAGAATTACCGCTTTGCTCCCCCTCCCCCCAGCACACACTCGCTTCCAAATTTCTGCCTCTCTCCAGGCACTTTAACCCTC
>NW_009938290.1:0-261 GCF_000696875.1 Nestor notabilis | reverse complement strand
TTGAGCTTCGGGGCTCAGTCCCGGCGGCGCCCGCTCCTGCCTCACCTCCCCAAAAATCAGGTGGCTTCTCTTTCTTTTATGGCCATTTTTGGCGGAGGTCGCTCCCTCCCCTCCTCTCTGCCTAGCTCATACACACACTACAAGAGCCCGTGAGGAAGTGATCTCAATCTAAATATCAGACTTACCGGCCGGAGGATCCTGCCTTGAAAAACTTCTGCTCTGCCGGGTCTCAGAGTTAAAGAATGGACCGCCATCCCCCAT
>NW_009938289.1:12223-18807 GCF_000696875.1 Nestor notabilis | reverse complement strand
CCTGTTATTTTTGACGTCCCTTGCCAGATTTAATTCTAATTGGGCCTTAGCTTTCCTGACCTGGTCCCTGGCTTCCCGGACAACGTTCCTGTACTCTTCCCAGGCTGCCTGTCCTCGCTTCCACCTTCTGTAAGCTTCTTTTTTCCCTCTAAGTTTTCTCAGCAGCTCTTTATTCATCCATGGAGGTCTCCTGGCCCTCCTGCCACACTTCCTTTTTGTCGGGACGCAACGCTCTTGAGCCTGTAGCAGGTGATCCTTGAATATGAGCCAGCAGTCTTGGGCCCCCCTGACCTCTAGGACTATATCCCATGGAACCTTACTAAGCAGGTTCCTGAAGAGGCCAAAGTCTGCTCTCTTGAAGTCCAGGGCAGTGAGCTTGCTGCATGCTCTTCTGACAGTCCTGCGGATCTCGAGCTCAACCATCTCATGGTCGCTACGGCCAAGGCTGCCCTGGACCGTCATATTCCCCACCAGCTCCTCCCTGTTGGTGAGCACAAGGTCAAGCATGGCACCTCTCCTTTTTGGTTCCTCTATTACTTGCAAGAGGAAGTTGTCTTCCACACAATCAAGGAACCTCCTGGATTGCTTGTGCTGGGCCATCCCGTCCCTCCAGCAGATATCAGGATGGTTGAAGTCCGCCTTTCCTCAGCAGTGGAATTACAATGGAATAGTTTGGCCATATGACTAGAACTGCAAAACAAATTCACTCTGATCAGAGTTAAATTATATATAAGTGACTAAGCATTTTTATGTACTGGTGTCTGAGACCTAGATACCAGAGAAGATAAGAATGCAGTCCACTCTTAACACACTGTATTTTGTATATGAGTGAATAAAATATTTTCGGTATGAAGCCTTTTTCTTATTTGTAGTTATATATGAACAAAAGTGCAATACCGTGGGTATTTGTTCCTGGGAAGTTCTTAAAATTCTATAACAAACTAGCAAATGATCTCAATGTACACATCACAGGTTTGGGTTTTGGATACAGAAAATATTATGAGTTGGGGGTTTTTCTTTAGGATCAGTCTCTCTGATTCAAACATTTATATTTTTAATAATACAAGTCTCAATATCAATGCTATTAATATAAAGCAAATCATAGGCTATACAACTAAAAGAGAAATTGCCAGCCTTTCCTGCAGTTAGGAAAGTAGTATGAATCTGTCCCCCCTCCAACACTTCAGCTTTGCATGAAGCTAGTACAAACTTAACTGTTTCAGGCATCCACCACTATCAAACTTGGTAGTATTAAGTAAATTAGTCAGAAATCCTTGATAGTGACAGAGGAGGCTGGCTGAGACTAAGGGATAGACACACTTCTCAGAAGGTTTCTTTATCAAAAAACACTGATGCTGGCTCTAACAAAGAGCTTAAAAGATTAAAAAAAAATCTAGTTCCTTATTAAGGAGATTGCAATTTAAATGAAATTCTTTGTAGACTTCATCTTGTTAATATGGACTTAATATAGTTTTGCATTGAATAATCATGCTTTAATGCAAAAGAGCAAAACCATGTTTTATGTTAACTTACATTTAGTGAGAAAACTGTGGCCTGTCAAACCCTGAAACTGGTGGAGCACAAGTTCAAAAAAAATGCATAACATGGCAAAGAAGAACATTCCAGTGTAAGATCTACAACAGTTAGGGGTTCTTCCCATAGGAAAAAGAGAAAGATTAACATAACATTTGCCAGAGAAACAAAGCTCTGACTTTGTTCTTTGGTTTTCCTGGGAAATGGAAAATTAATCACAATCACAGGTTTCTGAGACTGAGATTTTGGGAGCCTGTCCAAGCTTTTCTATTATGACAAATTATTTTATAAATAATAATAACAAAAATAAAGTAATAAACCCCCCCCAACCCACAGCTGCTTGTATTTGAAATTTAAGGAATGTTAATATGCTGGTCATATTCACCTTAAACGTCAAAACAGGAAAGTGCCTGGTGGTAACAGAACTGAATTTATATTTTTTGTTCCCTCTTAATCTCTCTCTCCCACCTACATGAATTTTGAATTGGATAATCCATTTACATGTAAAATACATCAAGCACCCACCTTGTCTATGTGACTACTTTAAAGGTATGTACAGGTGCAAAAATATTTGCCAGTCAAGAGAACTTTTAGTTATAACGTACTTAATAGCTGTATTTTAGATTTTTTCACCTAAACCACAAAGGGTGACTATTAGTCTACCCTTCACACACAGTGTTCTGCTTTAATTTTGTGTGATCGCCTTCAAACAACTCTTTGTCCTTTTCCTGCACTCTTTTAGCAAGTTCTTGCTTGCTAGCTCTGGTTTTAAGATGAACATTACTAGTTTATGTGAAAAGGAATCATCGGCAAAATGTCAAGGATACCATTCAGATCCATGATTCTTCTGAAGAACATATAAAACTTTAACCAGCCCTTGAGCAGCTTTATGGCATCATCATCATGGTCAGAATCATCTGACTGGATATGATGAAATATAAAATAATAATATTAAAATACCGATTTTAATACCTAACTTGTCCCCAAAGAACCCACAAAATTTTTAAAATGGTATGAAATTTAATTTCATTTTCATTATTGACAAAATCTGCTGCATACAGTTCTTTCGTTTTATTTTGCTTTACATTCCTGAGTGCTACTCTGTTCTGTTACTAGATTTCAAAGCATGATGTCTGGTCATTGTTCAGAAAACACATTAAAATCTAATTGCATTCTCTGTTTCTTTGGTACATAAAACAAAGCTTAAATATCTCTGCTTTTCTAGTGTTCAAAAGATCACATGTGTAACCAGTTTCCCTTTTGCTTAACATAGTTGTTAATTAGTTCACATGGTCAGTATTTATGGCTCATGGATTTGCCATGATTTGCAAAGAGTAGTTAGTATGTTTATTTCCATTTATTTTTTGTGCAATTAATTTGCCATAAGATATTCTGTACAATAAAAATATATATACACTTACAATTCTAAAATGTCATTGCAATTCTGCTTCGTAGACATACAGAGCATTAAGGTTACTATCAATCCTACAGTTAATTGTAATATTCATGTTGTTTGCAGATTATTTCTTTCCTTGTTTACTTTACTTCATCCAAATAAATTAAGAATCATTCCAAGTAGACCAATTATGAAGTGATAGTTTATCATTTAAGTAGCTGGCAAAATCAGATGTAAGTATTTCTCAGGTAATTATATGTAAATGGAATGCACAGAAATACTTTGGATTTTTTTTAAAACATTCAATATATTTAAGTGGAATTTTGTTTTGTATATAGAATTACGTATACAGTGGGAATAGCTGGCAAAAGTGAAACTGCATGCTATTGTTCTGCTTAGCTTACAGTTGCAAGTACTCAAAATCTCACATTAATATATCTAAAATACAGGTTTGTTTTCCATTCTGTAGTCACTTGAATTTTATTTTTTTCCAAAACTACTTAATTGGTTCAGAATTAACTAGCAGATTTAAGTCTTTTCTTTAAGAATATTATATTGTTTGTGGGAGTTTTTTTGTTGTGGGGGTTTTTTTTAAATTTATTTATTTTATTATTTTATTTTTCCTAATTTCCACAGAAAGCAGTGCTGTTGTTCAATGTTGAGCTTCAGGAGACTGTGTTCAGTGCACAATCTTTGTACAACTTGCAGCCTTTTATTTCACTTGGACTGTGTAGTTTTAATGATATAGCATCGAAACATTACTTCCTAGTAAATGAATAGGGGTAGAGCGGTAGGATTATTTAAAGGGTGTAAGATTTTATGTAGAATCTCTTTTTTCAAGTGTTACTACTTGTCTTAAATGTTAATAACAACTTGGGAAGTGAGAGGGTAAGTAAAAATCAAACACTTAAGGAACAATAAGCTGAAAAGATGTGAAGAACCCTAAGGCACTAGTTGAAATGTGGAGACCTCTTTTCACCAATTTACACAAGATTCAAAATTTGCAGGACCTGACCAAACTGGAAATTCTCTAGGAGGCCCAAGTTGGGAACGTGGTAACTGCCAGAACAGAATAAAATTGCTAGGGAATCCTCAGCACACTCCCAAAACATAGTTTTGCATATGTTGAAAAAGGAAATCCAACATCTGCTTTTGTGACAACTTACATTAAAACAAAGTTAAAAAAAGATTTTTTCCAGTTTTAAAATTATTAAATATCAGTGCATCGTACATCTTCTTTGAAAAGGTACCTGATGTTGCCTCTGGGTTTGTGGGTTTTGGTTTTTGGGTTTTGGGGTTTTTTCCATGAATAAATATTACTAGCTTTCAAATAGTTTATTTCTAAAACTTGTCCTCTTTTTTTCCCCCACAGTAATGGCTTTTTTCCTCACACACAAATTTAAGCCAACTTACTGTTTTTGCCAATCCCTGATAAAAGCACCTAACAATACTTATATCTAGAAGAGCTGCTTAAAACTGACTAAAGCTAATTGAAGTAAAATAAAACAATACATGTACTACTAAATCTCAACTAGTTCTCAAAGTAACTGACATCTACTTCAAATATTCTGAAAATGATAATCAGTTCCTCAGTAAATCCTGATCAGTCTGGCAAGATCCTAATGCACAATGAGGAACTGAGAAAAAATTCTTTTGCAATTGTTCTATTTCATTTCTCATAACCACATGTGGTTCTCTTTTCATCATATGTGATTCACATTACACCTGGTATCACAGAGATGGCCTAGCTACTTTATGCTGACACAGTGGTATTACCTTTGATCATCCTTAAAGAACACTAGAATACAAAGTTCCTGTAATTTTTCACCACCTGCAGTGTGAACTTTAAAATAGGCCTGTTAAATGTGCAGGAGTATTGCAGTTTCTGAAAAATTACAGAGGAATTAGAAAGAAAATACACAGGGAAGGGCAAAAAGGGCAGAGTGATTCTTAATTTTGTGAGCTGCTTTCTTTCAGTTTTGTGTTAAAATAAGATGCCAGATAAAGTTACTAGTAGTAAATGACATGAGAAACAAGAAATGAAAAGTAATTTAAACTAGAGTAAATTGTCCCAGTGGAATAAGCAGTACTTTAGGTCAGGCTGCAGAAAATCCTCAACATCTACAAGGTATTCTGAGATTGCTAACAGTAATAAGTGTCTCGAGTCACCTTCACACTAAACTGCACTGTGACTTTCTTTGCTAAAATACTGAGAGAAATCTAGAGCATCTAAAGAAGTGTTGCAAAATTTGCTCTGTTTATAATATTCTTTATTTCTTTTGGAGAAATGTGTCAAGTGCTACGAATGAAATTACAATATTTAACTTTTCTTTTAATAAATGTACTATATGTAGTGTTGGGGGTTTGGTTTTTTATTCCATGGCACTAAGCTGGGCAATCAGTGGTTATAACTTGCCCACTATGAGGTTTTCCAAGGACTCCTGGCTGCTCTCTGCAAAAGAAACTGTTGAGATTCTTTTGCAGTAATGTGTGCGTGGAGTAGACCTGAGAAAGATGCAGTGCTTGATCGGAGTAAACATTACTTAGCAACAACTAAAACCATCTGTGTGTTATCAGCACTGTTCTCAGGTTAAACTCGAAAACACAGCACTGCATCAGCTACTAAGAAGGAGAAAAATGACTGCTACAGATGAACCTGGGACAGCAAAATAATACAAACTGAACTGGAATGATCATGTTGCATGTAGACATGCTGTATTTGTGGGTTTCTTTTTACAAAATGAATTTCCTAGTCTCTTTAAGGTTTATGAAGGTTTCTGAAACTATAGCTTCAAAAACCATCTTTTGAGATTACCCATTGACTTATCAGAGTGGCTGGCTGTGCAAGGAATTTCCTTTTCAATCTCTCACAGACCACTGTTTGCCTTTTAAATGACAATGTTTCAGGGTAGTCAGGTCTGGATTGGTGAACAAGTAGTTGCTAAGGACTTCCCTGGCAATCTGGACACTTGTCTGAACCTGGCTACCAGCACCAGCATGCCCTGCTTGCCTTATCCCAATACTGGATGGGGCTCCTTCTGGTGAGGCCCTTGCTTCTGCCCATCTTGCTGTCACCCCCAGCTCTTTTCCCTCTTTCTCTCAGGGAGCAGCCTGCCCTTGCTGTCACCTCACAGGACCATGTTGTACAGATGGTCACTGAGAGGATGTTTAAAAGCCCTTACTTGTTAGGATCTTTTAAACAGGACAATGCTCACATGGGGATTCACATCTCTCAAATCTTGCTACCTTATCACTTAAGTGGTGACAGGAGTCTCCATCATAAGGAACTTTGCTATGAGGTCTTCAGCTGAATCAGAAAAGACTCCCTAAACTACAGCTCTTCTGAATTCTTACATTCATTCTTGTGCCCTGTGGTCCTATGTGCCCACTCCAACATACGCATATTAAATTGCTGGTGATAAACTGTGTACAAAGCAGCAAGAACTGCTTCAGAGAGTCTCTGGAGCAGCCAGATTCTCCATCCCAGATGTTAATCAACACATTGAAGCACACAGATGGTCGCTGTGAACTGCCAAGTGCAAAGCAGAGGGAATCACTGTTGGTCCCTGAATTGCCTACCTGATGACCACTTGCAGCATTAGTAAAATGTTTGTGGTGAAGTTGGGGAGTCAAACCCCTTGTCTCAAATCAATCA
>NW_009938289.1:0-12192 GCF_000696875.1 Nestor notabilis | reverse complement strand
AGCTCAGAAGGAACTGGCCAAGGAGCTACTTTGATCAGCCAAGGAACTGGTGACAGAGTGCACTGGAAGTGCCCACCTACACCACAATTACAAATACAGGACAATTTGAATTTCATCCTTATTATAGAATTTATAACTTAAATTCTGTAGATTTTGCTACAACCAGATCTGAGTTTTTCAGCATTTAAAAAAATATGCTTGTTAAAACATTTGTTCTCTAAAACTAACAAACTGTTTAAAAACTTAGGACATTCATGATTACGATTTTTGAATGTTACAGTACAACAAACAAGTATGTCTCTGATAGCTGTCTCAGAGAAGTTGTCAGAATAGCATTTGGACAAAAGTTTGGAAACAACTGCACCTACCTTCCAGTCACAGATCTTTCAGAAGTGGGAGTTTCTCTTTTCTCACAGGATAAAGTGATATCAACAGATGTGATGGCCTGTTCACTACGTATAAATTTCATCTTGAGCATTTCCTAATGCAAAAGTTTTTTGCTAATGGAACCTCAACTGGTCTTGCTGCTATTAATTGGGTGCATAAGAACAGACTAAATTGATTAACATGGACCACAGCATGAGGTTCTTGTTAAACAATGGGATAGTTTCTGGGCCTGTTAGCTGTAATTTTTGCTACACTGGTATAACGTCAAAGTCCTAATGAAAATAACTACTTCAGGGATGAAGACATGATGAATCACTGAAAGAGTTTGCAAACCTTCCCTGTCTTAAAATGTTGTCACAGACATATGTGACACCTGTGCACATGCTAACAAAATGAACAGACACTAACAGAATTATTTTTATTTTCTTCCCCAGTGGAAAAAAAAATAAAAATAGAGTTTTCCAAGCATCTCTGTGGCAAAGAGACAACATTTACTTTTGCTTACTGGCAAGGAAACTGAACAAAAGGAAAGGAGATATTTTTTGAAATAAATACTGAGCTACCTTCAAAGAAAACATAATTTTCTCCAGAAGATAAAGGCTGCACGAGTCCTATAGTTCATTCTCTTTTATTCCTCTCACACAGCTGAGTCATGTTCTCACTACCAGTACCCCTAAAAAATCCTCATTACACCTCCATAAGTCTCTTAATGGCCACTCTTCATAAATTTTACATTGTATAAAGTAATCTTATGAGTCCTTTTATGAAACAAGGTATCCAGATATGTTAAAAGGTTCTCATCTTGTCTAATGGGAAAAGTTTTAGTTTAAAAATAGGACTACAGAGTCAAAATTACTTTCCAAATGTAGCCCATAAGGAAATGACAGAATGAGCAGTGTATTCGGCCCACTTTTTCACTGCTTCTCTCTTTTCTCCACTTACTCCATCCCAAGTCAGCATCCTTTTCAAGGCTTTGAGAAGCTATGGAGTCTTCCATCATCACATATCAGAAAATGCTGCATGAAAGCTGTAGCAGTAAGCTTCTAGTAGCACTCTGAAAGGTTTCTGGGGAAATTATTAACAAAGTCATAAAGGCGGACGAGAATGGGAAGCCTGAACTAGTTGGAGCTTATGTGTTACTTGAAAGTGTCAGCAGCAGAAAGTGTTATCTGCTGTTTGCAGCAGGACTGTGGATACATGTCATGCCTGGATTTCTACTTTACTTAGCCTTGGGCTCATCTTAAGGGATGGGAATCATCAGACATTATTACTGTGATTAAATCAACGTACTTTAAAAGGACTTGGAGCTTTCATTTCTGGCCACTGTAGTCAGAACTGGTCCTATGCTCTCAGCAGACTAGACAAAATTGAATTTTGCTGTTTGAAGGAGAAAGGCAATATGAATTTTGGGAGGAGAATGGCAACTGGTAAATCCTTCTCCTTTCTGCCTTCCAAAGGGACAAGGCTTTCTTTTTCCCTGGAGGAAGAATTCATCAGGATCATACCAACAATAGTCTGCAGCTCTGAGACATTCAAAACTCATTGTACTCCCACTGGCTCCACAGAGAAGATGTTGCTGTGCTTGGTGTGCCAGCAGTATGTTGTTATTTTAAGGAACTCCAAACTTAAGTCAAAAAATTGGTGCAAGGCTGCATGCACTGGCAGCAGGACTGATAGGACTGCTTGCTAAGGAAGGTGGTTTTTTACACTCAGCAATCTACCTGGAAAAGGTGGTTGGCTATTGCAGTAATGCCAGCCTACCTTCAGTCAAAAGGAACAGGACTTTTCCGCTGTATAAGCATAACATGACATAATAAAATATCAGAATATTTATGTCAGCCTTTAAAATTAGTTTGGACTTTGTTAATGCATTTACTGGAAGACAAGGAGTAAATTATTAGGTGACCTTAAGAGCTTAATTAATTACATCTTTCGTCTTACTTGATTTCTTCATGAGGTAAAATAGGTTACTTTTATGGCTAATCAATTCTTAAATGTGGTAATTTAATTGTTGTTTCAATGCCATTTTGTTGTAATACATGCAACCTTATTCAGAAAAGCTGAAATAAAAGCATATAAAAAGCTATAGATCAGTTATAGGTCTAAAAATAATGTTGACTGGGTGATTCAGTTGGAGGTTAAGAAACATAAGTTTAAGTTTCTACAAGCTGGAGTGCATGTGTATGCCAGGCCTCTAAACTCATCCTGTGGCTGACATTCTGGACACAATTTTGCTTTTTAAATACGCTCATCTGTTGAGATTTCTTAGTGTATCTTAGACATCTCTAGCAGAATGCATATGATACAGATTATACAGGATGTTCACACCTTCCTGCAACAGTAGACAGCAGTCCAGCAAGATACACCAGAAGGGCTAGAACCATGAGCTGCCCACATGAAGAAATGGAGTAGAGCTTCTGATGGCTAACCAGCTGAATGTTTTCTCTGTAACTGTAAGGCTGTCATGCCTTAAGAAAGCTGCATGAAAGAATTGGAGAAATAGTGCTATGGAGGTTTCACCAAAGAGATGGTCATGAGGTTAAGAATGCATTTTACCCATATTTCAACGGAAAAAGGTATTTGCTGATTGGGTGGAATGCTCTCTTTGCAGGTCTGTGGATGATGCCAGACTAGAAAAAGGAGTCTGAAGGTTTGGGCTGCTGTTCAAAGTGACTTAAACAGAATAAATGATCTGGCAGAAACTCTATAAAAACCGTAAACACTAAGTCCTGCACCATGAACATAATAACCCAACAGAACAGTACTGGCTGGACATTAACTGGACAGAAGCTTAGTAGAAGGAGAGCTGGGGGTCCTGGAGGGCAGTAAATTTAATAGGAGCCTGCAGTTTGCAGCAAAGGCCAACATCACCTGGAGTTGCATTTTCCTTTGCTTACTGGCAAGGAAACTGAACAAAAGGAAAGTACCTGTTTTTTTTAAATAAAGGTATACTGAGCTACCTTCAAAGAAGACATAATTTTCTCCAAAAGATAGGGTTGTACAAGTCCCATAGTTCATTCTTTTTCATTCCTCTCGTACAACTGAGCCCCCCACCCCAGCTCCCGCTGTGCCCTGAAGGGCACAGGCAGCTGCAGGCGCAGCGCTGGGCAGCTGCAGGGACTGTGCTGGTGTCTGTGGCATGTTGTTGTCAAGTGGTTGATGTTCGCAGCCTCAGGACAACATGGGAAGGCATCCTCCACCTTGGTGGAGCACGATCCCTGCTCTGCCCTGACCAACAACACACTGTTCACCACAAACAGGTGCTCAGCCTCCCTCAGATCCTTCTGTCTGTTGAGTTGTTTTGAGACAAACACAAAAAGAGGCTCTTGATCATCAGTCTCACAGATGCCTTTAACAAGCTAGTGGACACACAAAGAGAAAACAGAGCCAGGCTTTCCTAGGATGAAAGGCAACAGACATAGGTTACAAGACAGGAAAGTCAAAATAGATACAAGGAAATCTATTTTTATCATGAGGGTGGTTAAATTGGCTGCCCAGAGAGCTTGTAGAATGTCTATCTGTGAATATATTCAAAACACGGCCTGATAAAGCCTTAATTTACATGATGTAAATTGGCTTTGTTTTAAAAAGCAAGTTTGGAAAAGATGACCTCCTGAGGTTTCTTCCAACCTAAGTTATTTTGTGATTAATGATTCTATGATAAAGAAAAAAATGTGAAATAAGTGTAGTAAAGAAATAAAATCCTGACTTTCGTATTATCTACAATTTCCTTATCTATGGATAAGGAAATAATGGTTTTCAAACAGTTAAACTTCAATATTCTAATGGTACTGACAGGTTAAGAGTAACAGTTGAGAATTTTCTCCTAATGCACACCTTTTAAAATTTGTTAATGTTCTTATCTGATTATCGTTGGAAATGCAAAAACCTCCAGACCCTGCAAAAAGGAGAGTAGGCAGACTTTTACAGGCAGCAAACACAGACAGAGTGTGAACTGTTAGCAGTCTTGCCAGTTTGTGTTTTGTGGGACTGGTCTGTCATAATTCTGTGTATCTGTGCATAAGGACTTGAACTTCAGTGTAATTCTGGTCTATATATGTAGAAAGCAGAGATAACTGATAACCTGATGAAATACAAATCAAATAAAATTAACTGTTTCCTCTGCATAAGCTAATTTTATGCAAAACCCGCTATATTTGAAGACTATTTATCTCCTCCAGTAGGAAATTAAGTCCTTGAAGTTAAAGTGGCTTAAATTTGCTATAGATCCTGAGTAAAATGAAGTAGATTCATAACTAGGGGACTATTACCTGTTAAAATGTCACAGAGACTTGCATGTTGTTGTCCTCATGGAGGACCAAAACAAAGAGATGGGGCTTTTGAAATAAAAGGCAAATAAAGAGTATATGCAGATAAGAGTTTCAGGCAGGCAGCAGATTGTATGCTGTCAGGAGGAATGTGAAAAAGGAGTTGCTTTTATCCAACTTAAACTAGTACCAAAAAAAAGTAGGGTTATTTTCAGTATTAGTTAGTAAAGCCTACTTTAGGAGATGATAAAGGCAAAGCTTGAAGCCACACATTATATTTCCACAGCTTTTCTCCACTGAATATAAATTATGTTTAATGGCTTTATTTCACACATATTCCAATTGACTCAGGGGCATGGCCTGCAAACAAATTGGCAGTACTGACTTTATAGGCTCGCATTTCATGCTCCTCTTAGCCACTAGGATTCATTTTAATTTTCTCACCTCATTGTCCTAGAGAAATATTATCAGACATGGAAAAGATTGCTGGCAAGGCTCTAAATTTCAGATCAATATTCATCACAGTATGCAGAATGCTAACACCAAATTCAAGAGAAAACTTCAGCACTTCAAATTAATCTTTCAATGAGTTTTTACACACAGTTATTGGCTTCCCTAAATCAGAGTTTCGAAGAGGTAAAATATGTTTGTCAAGGCAAACTTACTGATTGGTTATCTAAAGTTAGTGAACTCACCGAATATCAAAGGCCAGGTATTTGTGGTACAAAATTGCCTCAGTGTTGCCTGCAATAAGAAATTTTGCTTTTACATTTCCTGCATGCTATTGTGACACTAAGAAAGGACACGATTTCTAGCATGGAATTTATGCATAATGCATCTGGTATGCTAAACATAAAAAAAAAGATAAAAAATAACTAAATGGAAACAACCCTCTGCCAAACAATTAAAATTACTAATTTATTTAAAGAACATCAAAATCCTGCTGCTGAAGGAGATAATGTTCTGAAGTTCATTTTAGTGAAAAAATTTGATTTCACCTGTTGGATAATGTAAGCTTAGCAAATAATGCATATGTGGGGAAAAATTCTAATTTCTTAAAAAGTTTTCCAGTTGAAATGGAAGCAAATTTTGTTATGAAACTATCATGCTGTCTCTGGACTATCACTTAGCAAGTAAGTTTTAATAACAATCTTTCCTTACAGCTATAAAAGCCTCTAGAACACACTCACAAATTAAAGAAAAAATACACTCTGTAACCAGCAAAAAAAAAAAAAATTCATTCAAACCAAAACACAGATCTTTTCTTTTGATTCATTTGTGAATGAAAATCTGTTTACTCAATCATAAGCAAAAAATTATTGTTTGATGATTGCTTTGTGTTCAGTCTGACTTTATCCTTAATAGGAGTTCCAGAAGTTGAGTAAGAATAAAATGTAAGAAAACTCTATGCAAGATCTTATGGAACAGAATTTCTGTTTCAAATAAAAATGTTTTCAGTCATACTCACTCACTCCCTCATGTATTTTACTCATTCATTCTTTCATAATAGCACCAAGAGGTATATATTCAAGTAGTTAGATTAGCATTACTTGTGGTGACGTGGATGATAAGGTTGCCAGCTATCAAGTCATCTCTTAGGTTCTTCTTGAATGGTGACAATTAACTGATTTTCGGCTAATACATCTTATAGTACTTGTAAGTGAACACTTGATATGGTCTGATCTTTCATCCCTGAGGTCTTCTGTCCCTCACTTCCCTCCCTATAAACCTGAGGCATGGTTGCTGCCCGTTGCCTTATATTCTATATCTTACAGCTAAAGTGTGTTTTCTTGTTAAAATGACAAGAGGGACCACACATGCAAGATAGATTGACATTGAGTGCACGTTTTCCACTTGAAAGTCATCTGTTCTTTAGTCTTGTTGCAAAATACTTCTGCTTCAGTGCTTACCAGCTTTTTGTTGTCAGTCATGTCCTGTTTCTAAACACATGTAATACATTTTTCTCTGTTGTTTTTTTCTGGTACTTAAAGACTAATGCATTCCCATTCATACTTCCCTCCTACCAGTGTTTAGAAATTTCTATGGAAGGTGCTTGCTCTGCACAGTCTTTCAGACAAGCACAGGAGTAAATGTCAAAAATAATAGTATAAAGAGAATCATGGTCAGATATACTTAAATCTATTGACATGAGTTCATTCTACACAGGAAGTTTTTTTCATTGTAAGATGCTGAGCACCAGCAAGTACTGTTCATTTTTAACAGCCACTGGGGCACATGTTGTTGTGCTCACTCACTTTTGGAAAATTCTACTAAGGAAGAAATCTGGGCAACTATCCTTCAAAGCTCTAATTGATTCAGAGCAGTTCTGCTATAATCATCTGAGCATTTTTGAAGATATCTATACATCCTATACATTCTTCTTATTTTCTCTTTTTTTTTAACAACAATAAAGTTATCTTCAGCATCTCACAGTATTTTCAATTTTCTTATTCTACTATGCTTTTTGTCTCCTCAGTTATTCTTTTTTTTTTGTTCGTTTTTCATAAAATGTTCTGCCAGATACTGAAGAGAATGTTCTAGCTGTGGCATTAGCAAAACTGACAAGAGGGGAATAGTTCCACTGCTTATAAGGAAGGTAAAGTATACCCCAGAACTGAGATTTAGATTTTAATTTTATTTTTCTTTCCTTTATTAAAATACTGTATCATTGACTTGTAGTCCATTAAAGCTTCTAAATAACTTTTAAAAATAGTATATGACATGACAGCTATTTTCTATTTTTATATCTCAATTTAATTTTTCCTTCTGCTTTATATTATATCGCTTTTCTCTTTTGTTAAGTTCATCTTATTAAATTGGAGTCAAGACTGATTCTGACAAGCTGATTCAGATCTGTCTTTGAAAGTGTTTATCCTTTTCCTGGTTTGGTGATATCTGCAAAATATCAAAGAACATTTCATACTCTGTTGTTTGAATCATTCATGAAAACAGTGATTTGAACTGGGCTCATCCCAAGCCTTTGCAATAATCTCACATCTTATGTTCATGCAGCCTCAGTGAATTTCAAATATATATTAGCTGAATGTGATTTTTACCCTGTCATGCACTCATTTTACAGTGTTTTTTACCTAGGCTGTTGAAATTCCTTGATTTTACTGGAAAATGCTGGAGACCAGCATGATTTCAGGAAAGAGAGACATGTTGAGTGGCCATCCTTTTTCCAGGGGACTGGACATCACAGATTGTTCTAGTTATTTTTTTCAGTGCTAGCAAATATGTACCCTTTATCCTGCAATGTTTTTTCATGTCTTTTACTGGCTTGCCATATGCATGCACTGAGACCGTCTGACATTTCCCTTCCTTATCTGCTCCAGTACTTTTCCTTTTAACTTGTGAAGTTCTACAAGTTGTAACAACCAGTCCAGTATATCTTTTAATCAAGGGTTATCTAAAAATTTAAATTCGAAAGTTACATATAAAAACAATGCTTGAACTACAGTACTCTTATTTCTTCAAGACCCAATTCCAGTGCTGACCTCTCCTTGGTAACCCAAGTCACTAAGGTTAGCCTAAAACTAATAAAGGATCACAATGTCTATATGTATACATGTACACATTCATATATACATACACTATGCATATACGCATACTTACATGTATATGTATACATATACCTACTTTTTGCATGGTATGAGTTCTCTTTTCCTAACCAAATTTGTAACTGTAATATTTCCTTTTAGCACTCCAGGCTTTGTATTAACAGCACACCTTTATTTCAAAGTATAAAACCAAGGAATAAAAAGGGCCAGAGGAGTGGGCAGAACCGTGATTTTTTTAAATAGCAGGAACACCAGTCTCCTTCTTGTATGGAGTTTTAGGTTTCCGATTCCATGAATAGAGTCATAGAATCATAGAATCGTAGAATGGTTAGGGTTGGAAAGGACCTTAAGATCATCTAGTTCCATCCCCCTTGCCATGGGCAGGGACACCTCATAGTAAACTATGGCACCCAAGACTCCATCCAACCTGGCCTTAAACACAGCCAGTCTCACATTCTACCATGTCTGATATCTGTAATTATATAATATATATAAAATAATTCTGTTTTTTTCCTCTTTCTTTCTCCTGGTTGATTCTATCTTCTATTCATGACATCAAACTGTGGTGATTAGCCTATTCAAGAGAATGCTAGTGTCTTTACTTTCGTCTTGTGAAATGAATTGTGCTTGACTTAAGTAACTATTTTTTCATGTATAGGACCTATTGACTTACCAGCTACATCTGTTGTCCCATTTTTTGGCATAGACCACAGCTTGTTAAGTTCTGCCTTGTATGGTTGTTGGTCAAAATTGTTAGTATCGGTTGCTGTGGTAATTCACGCCATAACGCAGAAGGCTGTTTACATACAATAATTATAAAACTTCCAAAGTTGTATAGCACAAAATTGTCCAGTCTGGTAACCAATGTGAGCCACTGTTCTAGAGTTTTTAAATTTTCTGAAGGATCTGTACATTTTCCATTTTGGATTATCATTCTGGATTATCATATCATACATGGTTGGCAACTGGGCAGATCACAGCTGATTGGAGTTTCTTGTTACCTTATCAAACTTGGCCCCTCAAATTGTGACCCTTATGATCCCAAGACTGGTTTCTATTGTTCATCTTGGCTGAAGTTATGCAAGTCACCTTACTTAACAATTAATACAGAAATTTAAAAATGCACTTCAACCTCCTTGTAATTACAAATAAAATACATTTTCTAACCATAGTTTATCTTCAGTTTAGCTTAAGTTCAAAATCACAATAAACAAACACCTTTGCTGAAAACAGACGACATCATAAACAGGAAAAGGTTTAGTAGGTGAGCTTACGAATGCCTAGGCCTACATTTTGCATTGATAGTATGTTGTGCAGTAGTGTCATCCCTTATGTTAGTATGTATGACACATACTCAATAGTGTTTAAATCTTTTCTTCAGACTGGGCTCATAAGGCTTTATTTTTCTGGCTTCCCTATGAGGTCTCATGTGGCATTGTGCAAAAAGCTTTATTGAAGTAAAGCAATCTCATCTTCTACTTCCTTCTTATCCATTACAGTAAAAGTTACTATGTCAGAGGAGGAAATTAGATTGTTTTGACATGATTTACTCTTGAGAAAGCCACACTGGCTGGTTTTTATCACCCTTTTATTTTCCTGTAGAGTGCTTATAAATTGGCTGTTTAATAACTTTTCCTGGTATCTTTCCACATACTGAAAATACTGTGACTGGTCAGCGATTTCTCCTTTCCTAGGGGAATCTTATTGTTTGCCCTCTTCAGTTCCCTGAGACTTCCCTCTTCTATGAGATCTCAAAGATAATGACTCATGATTCAGACCATACTTTGGCTATTTCATTAAGTGCTCAAGGTTTTGTGCCTTTCCTCCACCCCTATCGTGGCCCATCTAACTCCACAAAATATATTTAAATACCTTTTACTATGGCATTTTATATTGGGTTTCAGTATTAGAATAAACTGCACTTAAGTGTCTGGTCACTAAAGGAAAGATAATATGGCAATAAAAACATCTTTTGAAATTTTTCTGTTATATAATCTCTTTCTCACAAGAAATCTTTATTCTCCTTTCTTGTCTTCAAGTTTATCACGTATTTATAGAACTTTTGTCTCTTCCTGTTTATCATCTATTTTGTATTTTAATCTTCCAGGTTTTATCTGTAGACAGTTGTGCTGGTTTTGTAGACTCCTGCTTAATTTTGTAGTTTTGCTTTCATGTTCTGTATGACATCCTTTTTTTTTTTTTTTCCTGAGTCTGACAGAAATCCTTGTTTAGCTATATTGTATTTTTAACACAGTTTTCTGCTGTTCTTCTACGTCTGGATATCTCTATTTATTTTTAATAACTGCAAATTATTCTGTATTTTATTCCATTCCATGGAGAATCAAATCTTGCCGTGTCACTCAGCTGATCCCAAAATGAGTGGAAACTTCTGAAAAAAATCCTTTATAATATTATTATTATTTCAGCTTCTTTCTCTGTTTCTTCCCTTAGAATTGTGACCCTGATCCTTTTATGACAATCCCTGCTACATTCCACCTTGTAATCCTCAGCCACCACCTGTCAGTTGGAGTAGAGACTGGAGATAGTTGTTTCTTAAACTAACTCCCATTTCACATTCTCCCCAGTGCATTCTCTTAAATTCTGTTAGAAGTTGTGCCTGGCTGTGTTGCTTTCGAACAGGTATTGGATAATTAATGTTTCCCTTTACCACTAGCTCTCACTCTTTCTGTTGCTAAAAATACCCTGTTTCCTACCTGTGGTACAACAGTTTAAAAGAGTCATTACAAATCTTTGTCCTATCCCTTACTATATTCATGCAGGGAAAAAAAAAAAGAAAAAAAAAAGAAAAGTATAGTCTCTTCATCACTATGTTTTTAGTCCAAATATATCTTTCTTAATATTAAACACTTCCTCCTTTCTTACTTCTATATTTGTCCTCTTAAATTCCAATATTGTGACTTGTCATGAATGTTTGTGGTGCCAATGAGGTTGTAGCTTTGTCTAAATCTTAGGAATTCAAGTTCTGCCTGTGTTTTCTACTTTTAAGTTTAGACACTGCAGTTCATTTTTCTTCCTTTTCACTCTTAGTAGAAATAAGCAATCGTTTTTCAGCTCTTTTGGCTAGACAGGAATTGTGTTTTACTTAGTGGAGGGTTTTTATCATTAGCTCCACCAAATAGTCTAAAGCTTCTTTCTCTACTTTGCTGAATTGATGATCTCTTCCATTGTATGGTGGGTCTTGGAGGGAAAGGTTTTGTAACTTGTTACATTTGGGTTAGTTGGGCAAACTTGCTAAAATGAAGCTTAGGTGATAAGTATATGGAAACAGTGGTTTACCCTTTAACATGGCTAGTGTCTGACAACCACTATGACTGGAATGTATTTTCACTGTGTAGAAAAACAAATTTTTCATACATAATGCCATAGAAAAACCTTCATCTTTGTGCAAGTCAAAATAATTTCTCCTTCCTATTACAGCGACCACAAATGCAAATGGAGTTGGCTAAACCACTAGTATATGGCATCCCTTGTTACTGAAGTTTGTGTATCTAACACCAAATATACTTGATGAGTTAGTTTCAAGATAGAAAGTATTTAATTGGTATAGCTACTATTAACAACCAGCACCTATTAACTGGAATGGCACCCTGGTAGTATTTGTTTTTCCTGTTCTGAAAAGTCCTCATAGGACTCAGAAGAACACAACACTAAAGAAAAGAGGTAGATACTAGGAATTTTTTCTACAACTAACTTTTAACTTTATTATGAGGCTTTTCTGTAATAATTACATAATTTTGACCAATAGTAAATTTTTAGCTCCATATGTATGGTGTGTTCTTCTGCTAATAACATGGCTTGATTACAACACTTTCATGAAACTCTTTCTTATCATTAAAAACTTATTACAATATATATCATCAAGCCTTATTATCGCTTGTCTTAAGTGTGGCTGATTGGTTACAATTGCTTTTCACAGGCTGCCCATGCGCACTAAGCTAATACATAATTGGTTGGCT
>NW_009938288.1:693-1006 GCF_000696875.1 Nestor notabilis | reverse complement strand
AGTGGGCTTACCCCGTACCCACCCTGCTCTCCATCACCCCAGTCGGTGCCGTGGGCCGGGCACTGCTGCACTCACCCAACCTGCGCCCAGGCAGCAGCGCTTCATCCTTGCAGGTGACGCGGTTGGGTCATGCCGGGCGGCGAGCGCGGTGCAGTGGGGTGTCAGGACGGCTCAGAGCCCACACAAGGGGCCCCAGCGCCCCATGGCCGCCGCCGGCAGCACGCAGTGAATGAGCACCAGCCCTCCCCACACGAGCTTTTACCACAGCCGCGGCAGGAGGAAATGCTTTTTTGGAAAAGAGTCCCAGGGGGGA
>NW_009938288.1:0-218 GCF_000696875.1 Nestor notabilis | reverse complement strand
CCCCCCTTCCTCGCCCCCCATGTCTGATGCACCATGGGGCAGCTGGGCCCCAACTAACGACCCTCATCTCTATGGACAAGGATTTGGCATGAGGCTTGTCCCTGCTCCCAGGAGGTGCAGGCAGCCCCGTGCCACCATGCCCGGGCTATGTCCTCGCCGAGGGGACTGATCTGCATCATCCCCATCCGTGCCCCCACTGGCGTGACATCCCCTCGCCC
>NW_009938287.1:638-912 GCF_000696875.1 Nestor notabilis | reverse complement strand
CGGAATGAACCATTTTGGGGGGGATTGGGGGGGGAATTGGGTCGGAATGGACCATTTTGGGTAGAATTAGGGGGAAATTGGGGTCTTTTGGTCCCCAAAGTGGGATTTCCCCCCCCAAAAACCAGAGCTGGAGACCCCCAAGTGCTGCCCATCACCATTTATTGCTCTGTTATATGTGGGACCCCCCAAATTGGGGTCAGGCCTGGCCAGGACCCACCCTGGATCGGGGGTCCCCCCTAGCCTTGGGGTCCTCAGTGGCTTTGGGGGACCCTTG
>NW_009938287.1:0-218 GCF_000696875.1 Nestor notabilis | reverse complement strand
GGGGTCCTCCATGGTCTTGGGGTCCCCCTGGCCATGGGGGTCCCTCAATGCCTCCGGCTCCTCCGTGGCGCTGGTGCCCCCCACGCTCACGATGGGCTCATCCCCATCTTCATCCCCATCTTCATCCCCATCTTCATCCTCCTCCTCCTCCTCCGCGGGGTCCGGGGGGGTCTCGGTGAAATAGGCCTCGCGGGTGACGCTGGTGACCCAGCGCTCGA
>NW_009938286.1:2583-18681 GCF_000696875.1 Nestor notabilis | reverse complement strand
CTTATATATATAAGAATATGTTATATTCTTATATATATTCCAGCCCTTCCTTATATATATTTCAGCTTTAGAGGATTCCATCCTAATTATTGCATATTTTCATAGCTTTTTCTAAAACAATTGCTAAAACAATTCACCATAAATGGAGATAACTGTCTGTAAACATATAAACCTAGAAATGGTCCTTTACAAGTGTGTGTCTTTATGTTTGCAAATAGAAAAATAAATAGAACCCTAATATTTGTAGGCACAAATGCTCAACACTCAATATATGATATGGTCAAGCTGAGTTTAGCATATAATTTCAAGCAGGGTAAAATGGTGAGGGTCAGGAATTAAGAGCCCATTCAGTGTCCCAGATCAATTCCTTAACCTTCTTGTCTTATGTCCAGGAAGGGTTCTAGTGAATGGCTTGAATGACAAAAGGGAAGAAGTTGGTCTTAGCACCACCCCAGCTCCTGCCCCCATATCCCCTTTGCAGAAGGAAAAGTCTAAGGAGGAATCCAAAGTGGCTGCTGATGCCTTTTCCTGTCATGTTTGTGCAGAGCACAACATACCTATGATACCCACAGCTTACCTTTGGATATGATATTCCATTTTGAGAACAGACTGAATGCAATATGGTGCAGTTGCAGGACTGGGAAGATGGTGTTCTTCTGCCATTTGCACACCATGGTCTCAGAAACTGCAGTTACAGGCATGGCAGATGCCTGCTTTCTCAGTGCTTTGTACTGAGCACTGAGGAATGGTCATATGAGACTGCTGCAGTGCAATGTCAGGGCTCTGGAAAGTAGAAATTTCTATGCTTATGTCAGTGGACTGTCCAGCCTGCCTTGGAGTTTCCTTGTGACAGCTGCCAGTGCTGTAAGCTGTGAAGAAAAATGCAGAGGCTTCTCAGGTAATCTGCCTAGCACAAGGTTCATCCTGATCACTTACAGTGAGATTCAGTTAAGTTTTAAAGCATGGTGTTTAGTATCCATGTGCTCTCACCACTCTATCACAGTCATTACACACATTACACAACTACAGGTGATAAAATCGTGTACAATTTACCTTTATTGGCAATGCTCAGCACCAATAGGGACATCTTTATGCTGTTCTTCACCTGTCACTGTTGAATAGAAATTGATCATACAGAACTATGTGTTTAGATGTATGAATTTATCTATAGGAAGAACAAATGCTCTGTACAGAATGTCTTGAAAAGACAACATTAAAAAGTGCTTTAGAAAGACAAAGACATCATCTTTTGAAATAGTAACAAATGACATTATGTGTTTCAAAGTATTCTTCCTTTATATTTTCCTTATCTTTTATTACCCTAGATATATAGCTTACTACCTTTATACAGTATCAAGTACCATTCAAGACATTCTGGAGGGTTGGCAGGACAATACAGGGTTCATATTGTCAGACAAAGCTTCCATCAATATGAAGCTGTACCCACTTTGAAGACTTCATTCTGACAGTGTTTGGCATTTTTTTCTGAGCAGTGAAAATGTGTCTGAATGTTCACCAGGAAGCTGTTTTGCTCTATAGTGTTTAATACTCACTGGGCTAGAGGATCGGTGGAGGATATTCTTCTAAGCATCTCATCCCAGCCAAAAGAGAGTGATCGCCTCCTCAAGAGCTGACTGGTAGTCAGAACCTGTACAAGATGCACTGGAGAACTTCCTCTCCTTCCATGGCCTGCACTTGAGCTAACTTAGGTGGAGCTGCCATTGCCTAGATCATGGGTTTGAGCTCTGATTCTTTTCTTTGTATCGAGTGCTGGCACTGACGTTGATTGAAATAAAAATTGTCCATACCTGAAGGCTGTAAGCTCGAGATATCTGGTGTCAGTGACACAGAGTCAAGAACAACTGGACAACTGTCCTTTCTTCTAACCAGGGAACTGCAGAAGACATTGTACTCCTTAGTCACAAAGGGTTTCTAAGTCACCAAAGACCAAGTTCAGAACCTCTTTCTTTGAGACACACTGGGGCAGAAGGTGAACTGTCAGATTAACAATGTCGCTGCAGAGTTAATATAGTGCTGTAAAAAGGAAATAGCCTTTATAGGGACTGACAATACAATTTAAAAGCTTTTTTAAAGCTTAGAAAGAACATCAAAGCATTTAAGAAAACTCCTGAGGCATTTAACCTGTGGGAGAGCTCCAAAGACTGATGCAAAAGCCAGCTATTACTACTGTCACTAGAAAACAAAATGGACTTTGTAAAAACGGTTCTTTCTACTCCCAGAAAAAGTCTGAAATTAAGTCAGTTACCTTCAAGGAAAAAGGCTGCCATGTGGTACAGGTAGCTCTGGCTTCTCCTAGTAAGAAAATTTTATGTGTGAAAAGGCATTTTCCAACTGCTTTCCCTGGAAACAGCCCCAGACAGGGGAATTTTCACAGCACTGGCAATGTGACCACCAGTTAGTCCATCTATAGTATATCCATAGATCAGCCCAGCTGGTCCATTATCAGTGAAAGAGTTAATGAGAAACACTTCCACAAGGGCATATCAACACTGCAACCAAAACCCTGCTGTCAGCAGAGAAATCCATTCAGAAGGAGGAGAAGCCCCACAGGCCAGTGGGTGCATGAAGTTGTTTGGACTGTAAGATCTGTGAAGTCCAGAAGAGGGAAATGCAGGGTGGAGTCAGTCTTCTTAAAGAGTCTTGCAAGGACTGGCCTAGAGGAGTCACAGGGAGCAAAATGGTTTCCAGCCTCATGCAGAGATGACCTCATAGGAGGAAGACTGAAACTACAGTGACCAAGAAGGGAGGGTGGAAATAACCAACTACGTACCAAAGAATAGAGAAATGCTGGCCTTTCTTCCTGGGTTCTGTGAGGGCTGGAGAGAGAAAAAGAAATTCAGCTTGTCATGTCTGGAGATAGATCACAGGGGATTGTCTGAATGGCCAAATCTCCTGGCTATGATTCAAATGTAAGTGTGGGCCTTTTGCATGCTAAGCACAACTGTCCTTCCCGCAGCTTAGAATGCCCCATCCCTGCCAGACACCTAGCATGAACAGACCCTGCTTGAGGAGAGGCAAGCAGCAGCACTGAGGAGGGATGGAGTCTGAGGCTGCCATTGGCAGGCTGATGTTGTACCCTGATGTGAAACTCTGCATGAAACTGTACAGGTATAATTCTCAGTGTGCATTTCTGGTAGAAAAGCTGAAGCATCCTCCCAGAACAATGTTCAGAAGCATAATACTCGGGGGCAACTGGAAGGCAAGCTGTGAGCATAACAGTATCCCACTGGACTGTGTCTCTCCTGTCATGTAACAGACACTTATGCTTTTACTGTCTGTACCAGTTTGTCCTCCAATACCATTTCCTGGAGATCTTAGCACCTTCTGTGACTTTATGCCTACACCAGAGGCAGTGGAAAGTTGTGGTTTTCCTGCTCCCCAACCTAGTTTGCTCCTTCAAGCTCCACAAAGTATGGTTTGGGAAATGCTGGCCAAGGGGTATGACGAATGTCATTGTCTCTTTGCCTGGGAGGAAGCACTACACCCAGCAAGGTTCAGAAGCATTTGTTTCAGGTGACCGGAAGCAGAAAAGCTGGACACCTGTCCTAATTTAGTCCTTTCAGCTTACTACATTTAAGATCCACCTTCCACAAGAAGGTTTCTGTGGACATTGTCTATTTATTTGAAATGATATGCATATGTTGAAGCCAGTGAGGTAAGATTACTGAGAAAGAACTGCTTGCTTTTTCTCAGAACACAATACAGAAATGTTACAGTGTTTTACACAGTTGCACAGTGTCAAGTTTTACTGCTTAAATGTCTTTTTCACTTCTGCTTAATCAATAGGGATATTCACCAAGGACCCTCAGAAATACCTGCTCAGTCCAAACAGGACCAGTGTTAGTCAGATTGATGAGACATAAGTTTTATGTTATCCCATTGTCTTCACATGGAATTCAAGACCACACCAGTTGGAGTTCAGCTCCTGGCCAGATCTTGTAAGCTCGAACTAGGTGAAATTGTATTTTAGCAGATGCATTATTTCTTAAAATTTCCTATGTGTCTGTCTGCCTACCCACATAAAATATGTACCCACAGCTGGGGTACAGATTGGTCAGGGGCAGTGAACTGCCTCACAAGACTCTCCATGCTTTAAGGAGCTCCCTTAAAGAGTAGGTTATGTCCTCAGCTACTATAAATCGGTTCCATTCCCCTGCAGTCAGCTGGGCAGCTCTGGAGAAGCCATGGTGTAAATCCTGCTTCAGCCTAGACCCAGGCCCATGCTGGTGGTGTTGGCAGTGGCCAGATCTGCTGCCAGTGCCAGGGGAGCACCACTGAAGCAAGTGGAGCTGTAACGATTTACATCAGCTGGGAAAATGCACAGCCCACTCTACCTTCCCATTGAACAGGAAAACGTATCTCAGTATGGAGGTAAGCAGAAACCATGGGGCTTGTGACACTTAGAATACTCTCACCAAGTTTTGTCCCCTCTCTTTACTGCTTGTGGTATGTATTTTAAGAATCTGATAGCACAGAAACTTTGCTACGGCTTCAGCAGCCCCCTCTGTTCATTAGTGTCCCTGTAGGAAGTAGAGGAATTTTCAAAAATGCTTCAGTCTCTAGGAGGCACATGCGGAACTTACTAGGTTTTCTCCTGTCATGTCCCTAATCCTGCTGCTACTGAAGCTGTCTGGCAGATTGTCACTGCCCACAAGAGTGGGTAGGACTGCATCCCCTGAGGTGGGATGTGGGGCACATGTGGTCCAACAGCTGTTTGCAGAAGTTGAGAGAGTAATCTCACTGTGCACTGCACGTCTTTTTGGTGGTCAAAAAGAGTGTTTTCCTCATACACTGCTGGCACGAGCTACTCAAAGCCTGTCTCCTCTCACAATAAGATAGCAAATGTGTCCTTAGTCGAAAGGAAAGATGAGGCATCTGGTCTAATCCAGTCCAGCAGAACTCTTGTGCCTCTGGCTTTGAACAATGTGAGATTGACAGGCAATCCCTCCTGCATCCCTGCTCTGAATGAGAAGCTGCTTTTGAGCCTCCCAGTTGCAGCTACAAAAGGATTTTAGCTATGTAGATGTTCCCTCTTCACTCGGTTTCTTTCCTCTTACTCTCTGTTTCTCAACACAAGGTATGATCAATATTTAATTTCTCTCCTTATTACACTCTCCACTGCAGCTCTGGCTTTGTTACCATTGTTCCTATCTGTTACTCCTGGCCAAAAATCATGTGATATTCTGCAAAGAGCATTTTTGAAGTCCACTCTCATTTACCTCTCTTCTGCCCTTGAGTATTTTGAAAAACCCCTTCTCCCTAAATAGTCCCTTTCCCTAAACCTCTGTGAACTGGGCTGGTTTTCTCATAGCAAAGCCCAGACAGTGAATCACAAGGGTGAGAACTGTCTCACCAAAAGCACTGACTTCAGTTTATGTCAATTACAGATGCAGTCTGATAACATAAACAGTGTTTCCCAGGTGAGGGGAGCAGTGGGTAGAAGCATTTGTCTGACATAGGCCAGGCAGCTATCTGTGTGTTGGTCTGATCATCTGGAGTGTTACGAGATGATCATAATTCATAAGAACAGCACAATACTGTGACAAAAGGGTAGCCTGTCAGAGCTTGTATATTTCCAGGTAGCCTGCTAAGTGTCAGACCCTGCTTTTTGCTCTGGCAAAGTATCCTGCTGCCTAGAGATGGTGGTGCTGGCTCTCTTTTTATCCCCTCTAAGCAACAAAAGTGAGAGGTGAAGCTTTTTTCCCCCTGCCCTCTTCTTTTGATCTCTTCAGCCCATGCCATAGAAGGTTTCATTAGTTGTGCTCTGCAATGATGTTTTCATAAATGTGTGTTTATGAAACTTCTCACACTTCCACTCTATCATGCACAAGTTCTTTGTATACTAGGATTTCAAGGATTTCTCCCCCTGCCCCCTTCTCCAAAGTATTTTGCCAAGGCTTACGTCTGGATGAATTGAGCTGTGGGGAGATGAATAGTTTATTTTGCAAAAAGATTAGAAGAGTTTAATTAATCTTCTTGTAGGCTTTTTAATGGCCTTTTTGAATCAACATAATGATTTAACCATGCAGTTAAACCGCATGTAATTCTTTGTTAGTTCTGAAATATTTCAGGTTTCTTTATTCAATAAAGAAAAATTTATATTAGCAATATGGAATAATGGAAGTGAATCCAGACTATTACATGGTGTTTTGATCTCCAGGAGGTACAAATCAGAAGACAGACTGATTTCCACCAGCTAAACTATTTGCTCCATAGAATGCCTCCTAGTCATACTCTGAAAGGAAGCCTCAGACACACAAATTGGTGAAATTCAGAAAATAACAAGAAAAGGGGAGTGAAAAACCTAACTGGAAAGAAAAGATTTAAAAAAAAAATCACTCTGGTACATCAAGAAGGACCTAAAGCAGAATCAGTGGCAATACTTCATAAGTAGTACAAATGGAGGAGGGGGACAGGAGTAGTAGAGAAATTATGTTACATGACCTACTGTTGACAGACCTGAAGACTTCACCATCTGCTTTCATAGTTTTTTCTTGGCTTCCTTGAGCTGCCAGTGTGGATCTCACCTCCTCTTAGTGCACTGCAAACACAGAGAAAGGTTTGGGGACACACCTCTCCCTCCCCCTCGTTCCCTGCAATCTGGCCATGAAGGAATAGAAAGGAAATTGTGAAATGTCTGATCCACCAGAAGCATCTCAGAGGCATGTGCCAAATGGAAGCCACAAACTCCCTTGTTACCTTTTGAACAAGAAACCTCCTCTTAACTTCTGGTCTATCATAACTTTAGCATCATCTCTGTCCTCTAGTTTTCTCTTTTCCTGCAAGGTTGCCTCTCTTGATTAATTTTGTGCTCAGCTGCTGCTCATTATATGCTGCTGAAGGGCTTGCAGCCAGTTTAGTTCTTCTAGTATTTGCTTTTTCAATTTGTATACAAGTTTTGGGAATAGAATAAAAAAAGTACATGTTGAGGACTTGAAACTCTATAAAATGAAGGAAAAAAAAGAAGAAAGATGATAATAATATAAAATTCGATCAGATTTCAGGCTGTACATGCTGCCACCTTCCTGATCTCCTTCCAGATCAGACAAGGGAGGCCGCACAGGAGCACCTTTAAAACTGCCTGTGAGGGGCTGAGCCTGTGGTGCTCTTTGCTGCAAAATATTGTGGGAGCTAATCATATTGTGAGGCCATGAGTCCAACTATTTATGGCTTAGATTTTTCAAAGGAATATAGGACAGCTGGAGAATTAGCATGCATTCATTTCAGTTGGAGGGAGGTGTCAAAATCCTTTAAGGCAGTTTTCTTTTTTTTTTCCCTTTTGTTTTGTGGACCTCTCACTTCCCAGTGGAAGTTAACATTTTTTGAAATTTCACATATTTCAACCAATGTGCAGCTAACTTCAATCTCTTGATGATATAAATACTCAGTGATTACTCTGAATTGGGAACATCATGAAAAGCTGTTACAGCCCAGTATTTCAGGATTTGGTTCCTCACTTGCAAAGAAATGGTTGAGATCGCTCTTCTGAAATTCTTTGAGTTGCCTCAAGGCTGTTTCAGTCACAGGTTGTCTTCAGGATACAAGATAGGACAATATTTCTTCTCCACTGGAGTGGCTGAAAGTTAACATTCAGAGAAGCATGTGTGAATTGTGAATTCAAGTGTGAATCCCTCATCACTGGATCACTGAAGTAATTGCTCAGCTGTCAGGTTGGAGCCAGAATTGTCGTCTCTACTAATGGTTTTCATAGGGACCCATTCCCATTGCTTATTTTAAGAAAGTGCTTGTGAAACTGCCATTTGGGCTCTGACAAGCATCCCTTTATTTTCCCTGTTGTAAGACTCAGGTCCTGACAGCTAATTTTTAGCAACAAACTGGCCCTGGGTTTTCAGTGTGTCAGGATCTTCTCTTACCTGAGAAACAGAGAGTTGGAGGATGGAGAGGAAAGCCTCAGTTTTGACATGTTTGCTGAAAATTTTTATGGTCCTTCCAGGCCATTAAGTCATGGGAAATCTCAGTAAAGAAAATGGTTCTGCACCTGCATTTCTAGGTGACACACAGTTTTTAGAGTGTCCAAGAAAATAAAACCAAACCACCCTGCTCTAAAACTTTCTGTTTGCATTTGAGGAAAAAGGTATTTTTCTGCCCACCATTCCCTCAGTAAGATGAGCTAACTTCACTTGTTTGCTCCCTTTTTCATTGTCCAAAGATGAATACATTAAAATCTATACTGGGTGTGCTTTATAAAGTCGTGCATTTACAAAGCGGTGTCTAATACAGTAAACCTTAATAATGGAATTATTACGTATAAGTAACTCCATATTGAAACCCTCTCTAACTCACTTACTAATGTTCCCCCAAAGCTATTTTCCCTGTTGCTTTTTCCCCAGATAAACTAGCTGTGCAAATCCTGAACTCACTCGTATTATCTCCCTGTAGGAAGCAATGCAAGAGGTGTATCACCTTTTTAATATCTTCAACTATTTCTTCAATTCCAAATCATGTATTAGATCAAGTTTTGTGACTACTTTTTATTTCAGTGTTACTGTTATCACGCTTCTTATTGCAGGAAGCAAGAAACTTCCAGCAGTTGCAGGAGGCTTTGCAGCCTTAATAATTTGGTTGACTTATACTGAAAGATGTGATTTAGCGTTCACAGAAATAAATGAATGGATGACTTTCCCAGTTATTACACTTCTGATTTACATGCCAGACTTCAAAAGTTTTGTCTTTGAAGTATGAGTGTTTGATTTAGGATGGCAAGAAATTTTGGCTGGTTTCCCCCATTCATTGGTTATGTCTTTGTAACAAAACACATGATGAGATGAGTGTTGACCCAGTCCCAGTGTACTTTTCTGTATTCCACGTGTTGTGTCTTTGTGCTGTCCTTTGAATTTGTGCAGCATGGACCCAAGAGCATTCTTTTTATACTTGCTGCTAACTGGAACTTTAAAGTAATTTTTCTGACCCATTTTGTCAGCATAGGTTGCTAAACCTTGTCGTCAACTGAACTTGAAGCATCTCACAGTTCTCAGTTTGGGCTTCATGCTCCTTCTTTTAGAAGCCCTTGCTCTAGATTGTAAACACTAGAAACATGGGGGAAAGGGCTAGGTAGGGAGGAAGTTTACAAAAGAATTTGTTTTGAAATGGGGTGGATTGCGACTAGTAGCGTTGAGATTACTTTAGAAAGTGAGGAGGTCAGCACCATACCACTGCAGGCAGGAATGTGATACCAGCTGCCAAAACATCAGTGGTGGTGGCCAGAAGAGTGCTGAATGGCTTTAGATGTCCAAGTCTAGCTGCTTCTGCACTTTGTGCCTATAAACACAGAGAAGATGGTGCTCTTAGGCACAATGGGAAGACAACCAAGGGAGGGGAAGATACTAACAATGGCTTTCACTCTAAGTGCTACTATTTGACCACTTCTACGTTGATGAGAAAACACTGAATATGAAAGACTTTCAGGAGTAGGAGGTGCCATGGGTCTCTTCAGTGCCAGCAAGAGCTTCTATTAAATAGGTGTGAGGGCTTCTATGTATTTTGGGCAGTAAGCATATGGATATGAGAAACAGTCCTGCAGTTTGGGTCATGTCACAAAGCTGTATTTGTGGTTTCTACTGATTTTTGAGAAGGCCTCGGAGTCCTACAGACTATTGCAGGTTAAAACCCCTACATAAGTGCTCTGTGTCAGTGGAGGTGCATCCAGAGCAGCTTAGACCTAGACCTTGGTGCTCCAGATGTGCTTCAGAAATCTCCCTATGAAGTAGGTTACTCCTTTATCCCTCTGCACTGACTTTTTTGTGAAGTGTAAGTGCTGACCACCCTAGGAGACACCATGTTAGTCTGCGTTGAATATAGGTCTAAAGGATCTGAACTCACTGGTGCTCTGTTCTTCTTCTTGCAGCGGCTGCCCCAAACATCAGTGCCTTCTGCTACAGCACATAAGGACACTACTGACTGTCTATTCATCAGCTGAAGTACCATTACAACATCCTGACTTACTTGGCAGCATTCTCCACTGCACAGTACCTCAGCTAGGAGGACCTAACCTATATATCCCAGGGGTTGCATGTTCCCTCCTCATGTCCCCAGGTCTGTGGCTGACACTACGACCTCCCCTTCTTAGTGTCCTATGGCCAGGGTCTCTGTAATGGTTGTGCACATATTTACTGTTGTGATTTAGTAGAATTTGAGGCACCTCTCACCTATTTAGCGATCTCAGCTCTTCTTTCTTCCCACCTTGAGCTCCACTTATGTGTCTGTGTTTATTCTTCAGGCTACCTCCACAGTCCTCTGCCTGGTCCAGCAAAGAACAGTTCAGTATTTGCATGTAAATTACATTACCTAGGCAGCTGAGATACAAGTGGCTCTGCATCAGCAAAGCTGTGGATGGAGTCTGTGTTTCTACCAGAAAAGCAGAGTAGGTTATGTCTCCAGAGATGCACACAGTCCATTATTAAGATTTCTACCTCTTTATATTTTTAGATTTTTTCCTTTGCTATGTAAAAGCACTGTCACCTGGAAAAGTTAGTTAGATTAGCCCTGAAAATTTGCTATAGATGTGTTTTAAATCTCGTCTACAGATTCCTGGGGAATTTGTGCTCCTAAATCTTTTAGGGCTTGAGAAAATCTGACCTGCACTTTGTGTGAAGCTCTCAGCAGAAGGGACTACAGCTGGTCATAGAGAGCTAGGACAGAACAGAGCAGATGATTTATTCCAGCACGCTGATGTTCCAGGCCAGGCTTGGGCTGTGCCTCTGGCAAGAAGCCTGAAGATCCCTGCTTTGCTGCAGTCTGTGTTGTTTCACTAATAATCAATAAAGACTTCTTATCCCTGTAGTTAGCAGTTTTTCCCTTGAGAGAGTATCAGCAAGTGGGATTTCAGTGCACAGGAACTTGCTTTACCCTCCTGCTACTGAAACTGCTGAGTGTTTTACCCTTGGGATGAGTAGGAGGAGAATTAGGTCCATACTGAGCTCTCTTGAAAATCACACTCTTTAATGAAGAGAAAAATGGGAGGTTGATGTCTGTGTTCTAAAAGCTCTTCAGAGAAGACAGAATTTGAAAAGCACTGAAGAGAACAAATAGAGTGCTGCAATTGCCTGCCTGACCTGCCATTTTATCCCCAGATGATAGTTTTTCCTCTGTGAATGATACTTTTAATTGCTTGTGAGATACTATGCCTCATCTAGTGAACATTAATGTGACAGAACAAAGACCATAGAAAAGCTGGTAATCTGCAGTGACTGAATTTGGCTATTGTGAAGCTGTCTTTGTGTTGCAGCATGATAACAGAAAGAAATAAGCCTATTTAGTGGTTAACAGAGAGACAGACTAATTGCCCCTTTTTTTTCTTTTTTTTCCATGAAGACAGTGGTTAAGTGAACAGTCATAGCTCCCATGACAACAGAAAATAATTTTGAAAGAGTAGATGTTACCTCTTAAAATATTCTCAGTTTAAGCACATGGTATATATTAACTGTATTAATTGAGAGAACACGTGCCTAGGTGAAACTGTTCAGTTTGTTTTCTGCAGGAATATAGGCTAAACCATCATACAAGTTGGAAGATTCATTCTTCTGTTACAAAGTGAAATGGAATGGATGGTATCCACCCTTTGAGAACCCAGTACTCAAGACAGTCAAGGATAATACAGCCTCTACCCACTGAAGTTTTGCTGTTAGTAGCTGCAGAAATAGTAAAAGATGCAAAGTCCCATGTTTACACTAGTTCATTAATGTTTTTGGATCCTCTATGTTGAGCTGAGGTTTTGGTCTTTTTCTCCTGTCTGCATGGACTTTTGCTTAAATTTTTTTGCAGATCTTCCTCTTTCCTCATCTTCATTGTTCTCAGCTCTGCACACTATCTTTTGAGGGCTGATCTGAAAGTCTGATTTTTGTAACTTGTGACTCACGCACTGATGCTGCCTCTGGCACATGGTGCAACTGCTTCCGTGAAAGTCACCGTGTTTCATTTCCAGCTAAAAAGCAAAGAGAAGAAAGAAGCTACTTCTTAGTGGAGGAAGCTCAGAGCTTCCTGATGTCTCTGCTACTTCATTTGCTTCTTTGCTTTCAGTGGATAGAGGAGGGAGTTAAGAAAATCTTGCACCTGATTTCTGACTCTTCAGGCAGGTGAACAGCTGCCCTGAAGAAAAGTTCATTAATACTGGTAATGTTGGAACAGGACTCTAAACACCTCAGACCATCTCTGGCTGATCCTGACTCTAGTTCATGGAAGAAGGTGCATGAATCATTTTTGCCTTCCAATTGTGGTTTGAATGCTTCATGGGCCAAGTCCAGCTCGTGTTTTTTGAGGTAAGGTTACAGTAAGTGTGCAAATGCAGGGTGCAGAGGCAACACTACTGCTTTTTGGCTGGTGGAGCACTCAAAAGATTTTACAGGAAATATGTGGAAGAATATTTCATATGTGTGTGTGAGTATACATGCTTGTATATTACAATGAAGGTTTGAATGACAAAAGTAAAAATCAAGAACAGCACAGGCTATTTATTCATCATCAGGATAAAAATCTCAAGGCAAAAACACTTAGCTGTCATATGCTGGAAGAAGAAAATATAGCCAGAGGCATGTATAAAAGACCATGCTCCATCTCACTTTTGACCTAAGCTGCCATATGCACACCTCTGGGAGCTTGGAGACTAAGTCTCCATTTGGAGATCTAAGTTCCCACTGCACAGATCCATAAATGTATGAGAACTGTACAATGTAGCTAAAATATAGTTGTTTGTTGTTTTGGGTTTAAAAGAAAATCAAGAAAGAAAACTACTATATACAAAAGGAGTATATACAAATTAATATAATTTATAAGAATTTCTTCCTTTTCCTTATTTGCTACTCATCCAGGATCACACAGTCTATGCGCAAGCTCACTGGGACATACACCTAGCAGCTTGGACTGAGTGTTAAAGGGGCATGTAAGAAAAGGCTACACAGCCCTTCACAAGGGCTCTGATGGGGCTTTTTTCTGCTTTCTTACATTAAAAAAACCAACCCACACAACTTTTTTTGTCTTGGCAGTGTCATTCTGACAATGACTTTCCTGTACAATTCTTGGTTTGTGCAATGCATCTCTCTGTAGCTCTGATGTGCCACACTGCCACTGCAAGCCAACATAAAAAGAAAGATTTTGATAATGTTTACAATGGTCTGCTCATAGTGGTCCCCACTGACCCCAAGGTGGAGGACAACCCAACTCATGTGTAAACTGTGATGTACCAGCCACTGGGAAGCTCATGGGACATCTTCCTGGACTCAGGAAGTCAAATTTGGGTTTTAGCTCAAATATGGGTAGGAAGTCCAGTCTGTGACCTTTTGTTTCTATGCAAACACAGGGTTAAAAGAGCATCAGCTGCGGGGAAAGGAACAGGTCATTTTTAGCTTGCAAAGCTAGTGAGAACTCAGTTCTTCAATAGGCTTCATCTTTCACTGCCTGTTACATCTTTTGCCTTTATTTTGCTTGTTTGGCTTTCTGGCGCTGCCATGACCCAGACGTCTGCAGCAGGGAGCAGGAAGAGGTGGAACATACTCAACTGATACGCGATTTTTATTTCCAACACTCGAGGGCACTGTTGGTTTATTTTTACCACGGTCCCCCGCTGGCCAGTCCCTGTCTGGCTCTTGGCCTCCTCTGGGACCTGCAGCTTTTGGTACTTTTGGGGTCCAGCCTGGGCTCCTCAGCTGGTATGGTACCCTTCCCTGAGATCTGGTGTCCATGTCTCAGAGCACAGAATAAGCTTCCTAAGTTCTGTTGGAAAATTAGGCCCATTGCAGGGCTTTCCAGCTGCTGTGGGGATTTCACATGGAATATCTAAGCAGGAGTTTCAAGACTTCTGAATTTCATGCCTCAAGCTTTAATGCATCTTCAGGTGATGTCCTGTGGACTAGGGTAATCTTATTTTTCTTAAACCTTAGTTTTGACCTGTTCCAAGCAATGATGTCACATTGCTGTGCTACTTGCATCTGCCATTTCAGTCTTGATTTTTGTCCCTTGTGGAGGTAGATGTGGCAGTTCTTTGCATCAGGAGGAATTAAACTTTCTCTGTGTGCAGTGGGATGTCTTTGAAGACTTTAAACGTTGATGGGTTTGAAACACTTAGGTTTGCAAGTAACAAAGCCTTTATTATGGAGACCATCTATGTAGGAGCAGTACGAGATTTTGAAAATGCTGAGTTTGTGTTGAACCAGAATAAATACTTAGGGACAATGACTGCATGCCTGGACAAATTAAACCAATCTAAACAGTCTTACCACATTTCCCTGGCTGCCACCTGGTAAGGTAGGCAATGTGTGTGAGAAAATGACAGACTGAGATCTTACAGGCCCTTGAAATGACACTCAGAGCCAATGGACACCCTAGGCATCATCAGGACTACACTGTTTTTAGCCTGAAACATACCTCATCACCTTACAAGGGTGTTAACTGCTGCACATTCCCAGTACTAGAGAGCACTTGCTCACTGCCCACATGTCCTCTGGACTGACCACTCTGTAGTCCTTCTGCCTGGCACGGGACATAACAACTTGTCAGATTTCTCCAATTACTACAGCACCATCAGTGAGCTCTGTGGGCTCTGAAGAAAAGCTGTAATACCAAATCTGTTTTCAGCCATCAGATGACTAATGGAAATGTTGAATTACCCATTTTTTTCATGAAACGAGGTCTGTTTCCAGCCAGATATGTGCAATTTGTGTTTCCACCGACATCCATCCACTAGGTATTTTCTCTGTGCTTGGAAGTACTCTCTCTATTCATGCACTAGTGCAGGCGGTGATCATACCACTAAGTGGCAAAAACCATTCTCTGGAACATCCTTACTGGACATTGGGGAACACACTTTTTTTTCTCTAATTTTCACTTCTGATGAGCCTTGATTTGTGTTTGAAACCATCTGGGTGGCCCTATGCCAGCACACCATGTTTCTTAGTTTTATTCTTGGAGATGTAACAAAATATTTCTAGCTGTCAAGGAGGCCAACAACAGACAAGGTAACTGTTGCATTTATTAATGGCTTACTAGCTTTAGGCAGTAGGAACAAGAGGACAAGACAGATGCATTACATCTCTGCTACAGCTAAACTAGGCTTAACAACATCTGGTGTTGGGTTAACAGATGACAGATCAGCCAGACGTTGATATGAACAGTAACATGCCAACAAGTTAGCACTATAACAGCACTTCACACTCCACTCCTTCCTGAAGCTGCTTAAAAAAATAAATGAAGCTGATAAAGTAAAGCAGAACTCAAGTTCAAACTAAAAATTATATGGCCAACTGGACTGTGTGTGCTTTAAAACTGGAAGGCTAAATTTCCAGCCTTCCTAGTGGCGTGGAACTTTTCAACACTAGGAAGAGAGCTAGATATTACTTACCTTGAGCGCCAGTAGAAGCTCGGATACTTTTGCAGTCAAAGTTGAGACTTTTTTTTTTTTTTTTTTTTTTTAAAGAAATCAATTCCTCAGCCTTGGCCATTTCTAAAAACAGATATGGATAATACCAACTACTAGCCACGGGGTTTAAGAGTGCATCGCCCTTGAGGCACTAGTAAAAGTAAAGCATGAATCCAAAATCAAGTGTTTTTTCACTGGTATATAGGAGGAAACAAAGGTATTTTGTCCTTCAAAAGAAACTAGGGCTCTGCTGCTTTGAATTTCTCAGAGAATTTTGGTTCAGACCTTGTGTGTAATACAGCCCACAGACTGACTCCTTGTGACTCCAAAGGGCAGGGATGGGGGATCATTTTGATGTCCTACTTATCAAAGGTTCTTTGATTTCTCCTCCCTTCTGCTTTCTGTAGTACAAAGAAGACCTTGATGCTTCTGCACTCCTGCTCTTGCAGGAAGGTGGGTCTCTGCTGTCACTTCCATTTTATGGATGGGAACTGAACACAGTTTGGGCTTACTGACACTTCTGAAGAAACAAGGAACAGAAACTGCCTCGCCTGGTGTCTGGCTCGGTAACACTACATGCAGCCCACTCTGTGCAATGATATTGTTCCTTCTGATGAGCATCAAACACTTCTTAAACAATTTTATCGGACCTTTAACTCGTAGTATGATATTGCTTTTCAGACATTAGAACTGATTTTTCCCAGCACTGA
>NW_009938286.1:0-2552 GCF_000696875.1 Nestor notabilis | reverse complement strand
TCCTAGACCATCCCAGTGGTTGCGGTACTAATGCCTAGTGAACAGCTTTCACCACATTTCTGGTTCAAATTTATCTCAATTCAACTTCCAGACTCTGCCCAAGAGGCCTTTGTGACTACGCCTTTGCCAGCTCAGAAATCAAATTTTCCCATGGTTGCACTTCGAGGTTGTTGATCAATCTCTCCCTCCCTTTATGCCCCAAGAGTGTCTTGTTTTAATGCTTCTCAACTTCTAATTGTTCTCAGAGTTTTTGCCAGAAGCCTTTGCAACTGAATGGCATTCTTCTGGAAACCATGCCCCCTGAATTGCACCCCACTCTTTTCACTTCTTGTACCCTTTTCCACTTGCTAAGAAAGGCTATTGGTTCCTTTTATGCAAGACTGGAAGAGCAATATGAATCTTATAAAAATTTCACTGGGGAAGACTGCCTCTGGAAATCAAGAGTAGTTTTTTTACTATTTATTTTTGTGACCTTTGGCAAATCTGATTTTTTTCTGTGTCTTTGCCCAATGGGAGATAATCTCTCCCTCACAGAAGCATGGATTACCATGCTTCACAGGTATTTCTTTTGTACTTCCTAAGATGCAAATTTACTACAAATGCATCTGTCACCTGAGGGCTGCAAAAACATCTGACTTGTAGTCATCATTACTGAGCAAAAGCCATGGCTATAGCTGGAGTTTTAATGGCAATGTTTTCTCTTGAGATAGAAGTTGGAATAAATTCCAGTAGCTCACCCCTTCTGTTTGTAGAATAACATGGGCAGAATCTACTCAAAAATGCCTTAAATTTTTAATCATACTACCCAGCTTTGAGCATGCTAAACTTATGTCTGTCTAATGTGGTTTCCACATTTCAATCCTTTCCATATAGCACATAATATTTCTAGAAATCTTGATGATGTGTCTGATGCTACAGAGAGTATGAAAAATTTGAGTTTCTGCAGCACAAGGGTGGTGAGCTGCTCCAGTTGTTTGAAGCCCTGTTGCTTCCTGCCTCAACTCTGTGCATGCATACCTAGTTTTTGTGACCACCCTCCTTGATAGACAACACTTTCTTCTGTCCATGGTTACATGCATAAAATGGCTGTTTTGCTACCACGTACTTGCAGATGAATTCCTACCTTCAGAGTCATCACATTTCCTCTTGTACTTCTATTTGTGCGAGGCCCTCTGAGTCCATGGTGATACTAACAGAAACATGGACACTGAAGTTATGTTGAGGCACTTCCCTTTACCAAATAAAAGCCTATAATGTTCTTCCTTCCAGCTTTCCTTTCTGTGCACTTTCTCTTTTGAAAACGCCTCCATGTTCAAAGTGGCCCCCTCACATTGTTAAGGACACCTTTGAACAGGAGGATGAAGGGAGACTTTGCCTGATGTGGTGTGTTAGAAATGGCTAGCATGGAGTAACAGAAATATGAAAACTTCAGGGAGTTAAGTGGGCAGTGTTGCTTGTACAAGGACACAAGGGAGACACACGCAGCTTACGGTGAGTAAAATATTGTTCTGGGCCTGACTTGATCATCTTTGCATCAATATGTCATCTGTGGACTTCCAGGCACCCTGTAAAGTTGGAGCTTCTGTGATGAAGCCCAAGGTTTGTAGGAATATGATGGTCACAACATGTCTCTCGGAAAACAGCAGTCTCTTGGAAAGACAAGGACCAGGGACCCCTGCAGGTGAATCATCCCTAAGACTAAACGCCTCTGACCTCTTCCTAGTATGTGGTATTCTTCTTTCTACCATTCAGCCTTCACTCTGCCCTGTGATATAAAACTAGCAGCCCAGGGTAGTAGTTAGTGGTAGGAGGTGCAGCATGTTTGCAGTCTGCTGGGAAGGGTTGAGATGAGATCCCATGAGAGCAGGGATGCTTGTAGGAGTGCTAACTCTTGTGGGTAAGGGAGATAAAGAGCAAGAGGGCTTCTGAGGGTGCCTCTTGGAATGAAGAACACCTGGATAGGGCATGTGTATCCTTGCCCAAAGGTACTGTCCAATCTCAGGTTTCAAAGTTGCTTGTGCAGAATCTGAAGCAACCCTGCCAATCTCCAAGACCTGTTAAGCTTATATTATTCTAAGCGTCTGCACAGAATAAGCAGCTCGAAGTCTTGCACGAACCATTGGAAAGCAGAGTTGCCTACATCTTTTCTCTAGACGTTGGACTCAGAGGCATCAGTGCATATGAAAACCTGAAGGGAGGCTGCAAAGATGTTGGAGCCAGGCTCTTTTCAGTGGTGCTCAGTGAGAGGACCAGGGACAGTGGGCACAAACTGAAACATGGGAGGTTCCTCCTGAACATCTGGAAACACTTTTCCACTGTGAGGGTAACTAAGTACTGGCACAGGTTGCTCAGAGAGATGGTGGCATCTGCCTTCTTGGAGTCATTCAAAAGCCATTTGGATGTGTTCCTGGGCAATCTCTTGCTGGCCCTGCTTTATCAAGGGGTTGGACAATCTGACCTCCAGAGGTCCCTTCTGACCTCAGCCAGACTGTGATTTTGCACGAATTAGTGCCACTGAAATTAGTGTGTCGTGGTTCAAGCCCAGCCGGCAA
>NW_009938285.1:12066-18224 GCF_000696875.1 Nestor notabilis | reverse complement strand
GGCTGCGGCTGTGCTTCTCGCCCCCGGGCCGGAGCCGGAGCCGGAGCCGGATGGATCACGGGGTAGGGATGCTGTGGTAAAGCATTTCGCATAATCGGGGAGAACAGAATCGCTTCTCCCACGGCAAGTGTCAGTCTGTGTTAAACGAAAACGTCCCTCATAGACTATGTATTCTTGCAGGATAAAAAGTCAAGTGATCGAATCCAAGAAGCTCGGAAGACCTCCATAACTATGCGGTTACTTAAGGCTTTAAGTGCTAGTAGTAGCCGTCAGATGGATGCCAAGGCTGTTAAAGCCCAAATCGTGAACCCCCTGGGATTCTCTGCCTGGACGTGGCTTTGCCATCTATCTAATCTCTGGGAAATCAGTTGGTGCTCAAAGGGCACAGCTACTGGCATCCTTGTTCATAAGTTTATGCATCATGCATAAAGCGTAAATACATGTCTGACTGCACCCAGTAGCTCTGTGATTACAGCATTTAGCAGGGGGTTTATTTTTATATCCTGAGCGACCTGATTGGGAGCAGGGAGTTAAATGCAGGTCTTCCATCTCTTGGGAAAGTGCTCTGCATTACAAGTGTTTCAGAGCAGGCTTCTAAAACTTTTGTTCTTGGAGCTGATCCACTTTTGGGGATATAAATACCAAGCTAAGCCACATGTTAAAACTGTACACTGATGTAAGAATGAATCTAGGCAATCCTGCTCTAAAAAATAGCTGTTTGCTTACTTGAGTAATATAAAAATCATTTCTGTAGCAAGAATTCATCCCAGGTGCAGCTTCTTGGCATTTTCTTTTGGCTTTTAGATGTATCCCAGAGGACTGTCCAGTTCAACATTTCACTGACTTTGGAGAATGAGATTTTTATATGCCTAACTGCCCTTCTGCCAATTAAGCATCCTAAATTACTCTGGGTAGTGTGCCCCGTGAATTAGACACGTCGATACTTGGGTCCATTAATGTGTTTAATCAAAGATCCGTATGCTGAATTTACCATTCTTAGCATCCGTTTTCCTGCAGTTTGGCCTAGACAAGCAAATCTGATAGAATTTGGGCTTACAGGCTTGGTTTTGTCGCAGCATTATGTGTTTTAGGGAATTTTAAGTACTTCTAATTACCTGTCAAGAAAATACATTAGGTATGCATGTAAAACATCACGTAAGACCTGTCAAGGAATTAAAACTACAGCTTAATTCATTGCAGTTTCTGCAGTATCTGGATCAGTATCTGCATTGGTGCAATGACTTACAGGACTCTGCCCTTCCAAACTGTGCTACAGCTCTGATCAAAGCAGTTGGCCAACATACTGGGTCCTGCAGGTTGTTTTAATTAGAAGGAAAAATTAATTGTGGTGTCAACAATAACATGAGGGTGTATAGATGAGCTGCTGCTCAGCACACAGGAGAGAGAAAACTGTAGGAGAGAGGTTATTTGCTCACAGTTCTAAGCTACTGAAAAAGCTGGATTTCAGCCAACAGAACTTTCAGTCTAGAAAGTTCTGTGCTTATGTCTGGGTCACCTTTTGGTGCGTACTCTGGTTGTTTTCTGTACCTTCATCAAGTCTGATTTCAGTGCATTTAGGATCGCAATGGGTTTCTTTTCCTTTCAAACACACACACTTCTACAAAATAATATGCACCAAAATAATTTCCTGAGTCTGACGTGTTCCTTTCTTTGCATAGTGATTATGATTTCAATGGCCTGACAGCTGCTTTGGTTCTCTGCTTCCATAAAGGAGCGTAACGGCTTTTTACCGCTTCCCTAATAAAGTGGGGTAGTTATACACAAGCAGAATGGTAGAACTTTCATGTTTTTCTTAGGTTAAAAATAGTCCCGGTATAGTATAAATGCTATAGGACATGCCTTTTAGGCCAAAAGCCTCTTAATTTCAGATTCCATTAACTAAAATGTTTTCTAACATTTTTTGTGTGAAAATAACTTCTGTATTTTAGAGAACTGCTACACTATTACAATTTATAGAAATAGTACGAGCTTTTTTTTTTCCAGTAATAGCCTACTAAGTAAATTATTTGTGTGCTCTTCTTTGGAGATGTCCAGAATTTTAAGAGTGCTACTTTTATCAAAATACTCAAGATGTTGTTTTAAGAAAATCTTTTCCTTCCTAATCATTTGGTTAATATGGATTCAGTTATTCAGACTTACAGACAGATGTAATTTTAAGCATGTGAAGACCTATATAAGGTTTTGCATATGTCTGCAGGATCATGCGCCTTTATGCTCTCTAATGTAGCAGCCATATCATTCTCTTTTCCCTTTTGTGATCATGTTATTCATCTTTCAAAAGCAGTCTTCAAAAGCAGACTGATTTGTCAACATTTTTTTACAAGTGCACTAGGAGAAAGTAATCTCATACCAAACCAGTTAGTTTGGTATGAGATTACTTCAGTTTTTTTAGCTCTGCTTAACCCAAGTTCCTGTGTGCCTGTGTAAACCAAGTATTGTCTTCATGACTTGTGAATAATCTATATTCTTTTTGTTCCGTTGTGCAGTGAGGGCTCATGAAGATAGGCACTTTGTTCCTATGGTTACTCTATTTTAACTGATCCCAGTTTTGTGTTGCTTCAGTTTTAGGCTAAAAAGACTAGTTCCAGACTTGCATTCTGTTTATTTTGGAGGAAAATCTGAGCAAAAGAGTTCCGTTTTTCAACCAGGAGATTAATACACTTCATATTTTAACTAGTAGTTCTATTAACAGGAGCAGTGCTGAAATCTGGTATTTTTAAGTCCTACCTTCACACACACTTGTTCCCTCCCATATTCCCTAGATGTTCCTGACTCCTCTCCCCATCATCCCAAACCCATCTATCCTTCATCTGCCTGCCTTTAATGTTCTGCCTGGGCTAGAAGCAGTACCTCCTAGAGCTGGTGCATGCAGGTGTGCTCGGTAAAGGCTATAGATGTGCCGTTGCCTCCTGGCTGTTAGGCCAGCAAACAGGATAAAGCTGAATTCTCCCTGCCCCTTCTTCCATCAAAAGGTTGCCCACCTTTTGATTTTTGCAGACCTTAATATCTCTATGATCTCTGTATTTTGTTAACTTTGATTGAATTGGTTATATAGGTCAAAATTATTATGAAGGGACTGATGGGCAACCACCACGTTATTGCATGTGCTTCATTTCCTTAGGAAACCAGACTGAAAACATTCTTCCACTTTTTTAACAACTGTTGTAGCCAATGTCTGAGGGGTGGTTACATGGGATTTCATTTTTTCTGATTATACAGTAATAAATAAATAACATGGGGCAGCTGCCATTTATTTGGTAAGATTCACTACTTCAAACATTACTGTAAATGCAAAGGTAAAAATGCCCAACAACCACAATATTCAATTCTAATTCTATATTTGAAGGCCAGGCAGGTAGTTGATTTGCCATTTTCTTGTCAGAATTTGAGAAACTTTGGCTTTCAGAAAATTCAGGTTTGAATCAAATGTTGAAGAACCGGTTCTTTTTAAACCAGAACTGGTTCCATGCCAGCAGCATGTGCTAGGAAGTTAGATACATTGGTGCACTAACTGCATGGGCCGCAATCTTGCAATCACTTTCCCAAGGGTTAGTCCCATAGTTGTTCCCATATACATTTGCATTGTATTAGAGTCTTTAATTACACAATTTCAAGAACTCCTTGCTCTATGAAAGTTACAAAATTAAAAAAGAACAAAGTAAAAGATGGCTGGAAAATATTTATTTAATGTTTGAAGCATTGAAGTAATCCAGGAAAACTGGGTTTTATTCTTGATCAAAGGCTTCTTCTGTATTGCTGAATAAGACTTTATTTTTAGAAGCCACAGAGAAATTAAATTACATTTGCACAGAGAATTCTGATTCCAGCATTTAACTAACTTTTGAGTGCTTGGTGTTGTAGCCTTAATGCTTTTATAACATGGCTTTAAAATTAATTCTGTTTTGAGTTCTGACGCAGTTTTGTCATGTCATTACCTCAGCACTTCAGGGTTTACTTAAGGAAAACAAAACAGCAGCAAGTGAAATTATCTGAACAGTAGATTTCAAAAACTGACATAAGTAGAAAGATCTGGTAATACGTGTCTAGTTTCCTTTAACACATGGAATTACGCACGTAAAATCTGTGATATAATGAAATGTAAAGCAAAGCTTTTTCTTAAAACTGTTCCTTCAGCCATCTTGTTACCTACTTTCTCATGTCTTACTGGAAGACGAAGTGATCATAAGATTTAAGAGCACAAAAAGAAGCGATTCATACTAGAAATAGGATGAATAGTCACTTGGAATACTTTTGTGGTGAAGAGACACCTAAGAGGCAGAGAATTGCTCTCATAAAATGTAGTTATACTTTTGAGCTGTAGGTGGCAGCAATAATTGTATCGACCAAGGGCAATATGGACGTATGTTTTTCTCTGAAAGCCTCTGGTTCTTGAAATGTGTGTTTAGGGAGTGGGATAACTCAGAATCATTGCTCTCTGAAGGAATTCTGAAGGGACTTAAACTGTTGTACAAGAATATTATAGCAAAAATCAACAATTCCACTACTAACAAATGTCAATAAACGCTCAGCTGCATAGGAAGGCTGAGAGAATGAAGATGGAAAGGCCTGAATTCATAGAATGTTGACAAGGCCCAGAATAACTGTTTAATCTTACAATAAATTACTTTATATGATGTTTGCTACAAAACTAATAGGTTAAGTTTATAAGCACTGCAATTTGATATTTTAAATTGGTCCCCATCTTAATATTCCCTTGTGACTGGAAAAAGGGAAACTGTCTTTGTAGTTTTATACATTATATCATGATTTACAGTTTTCCAGAATAAATGCATAGTTATGCACTTCTAAGCTGAAGTTTTATGTACAAAGCAAGAATTGTACCTATGCAAACTTTCCGACACAGGGCACATTGTCTTCCACGGAGTTAAAAGTGTTTCTTTCCAGTATCTGGTTCTGCTCTTTGCTTCAGGAGCACTGCAGGCCCTGTTTGCTGAAATGTCTGCTGCTTTTGTCTAGCATGGGACCAAAAAACCAGTTGACACAGTTACGTGGTTTGGAGAATGACAGTAGAATATCATGCCCATCAGAATCTCCCTTAAATCAGGAATAGTTACATAAAAATGATAGTTTTGGAGGAAGAATAATAGGTATGGTGGCAGTTGCAACATTTATTATCTAGAGCTACGAGCTGTTTTCCATTCATAAGCATTAAGTTTCAATAGATCCTTATTCAGAAGGAGGAGAAACTTGGAGAACAATCTCTTTCAGAGAGCAGGATGCTTGACTAAAAAGCCCCCAGAAACATAAAATCCTAGATGTCCCCTGAAGACATTAAAAAATGATAGTGATGGTGAAGTTACATCGCTAGGAAAATTACTTAATAGAGCCTCAGCGTCAACAAGCGTGTAAATAAACCTGCTACTTTTTTTCCATGTACACATTTCAGTTCTAAGAATTGCATTCTGCGTAACAGTGAAGGCTGTGGGTTTAGTACATGTAACAGCTGAACACTGTTGCATTTTCACCTGCAGGTATGGGTATGTATGGAGCACTTACCTTATTTTGCATGTATGGTCAATTTGGTGACAAAACTATCCTTTGAGCCACCTTCAGCACAGTAAAACTAAAGACTCTCAAATCTTAAATCTAAATTAAAACTAGGAGATACCTACTACTGTAAACTATGCCACAAAGCATGTATTCTCTACTTCACTAACTTATTCTTCATGTGATAGTATTTATTTTTCAGATTACTGAATACAGGTATCATTTCAGAGTTGAGTTAGATTATTAGAATGTGACAGAAAAGTTTATAGTAGGAAATAAATTTTGGATTCGTTTTAAATAGACACATGGAAGATAAGTTCTAGTTCTGAATTCTAAGCAGGTAAGCAGATGCAGAGAGAAGTATTTCATACAGTCACCTGTACTGGAAGGATCACATTTTTGCATGAAGAATATTTTATACAAAGAAGATACTATTTCATACAAATAAGATACTGTTTTATATAAAAAAGACGTATTTGGGCCAAATTGTTCTAGTACCTTCAGCAAAAGCAAGAAGAAAAATTGATGGAAAGGCTTTCACATACTTCAGGAACACTTCTGAATCTACTTCTTAATAAATACAGTTCTTAGAGACAAAAACTTTAAAATAAAGGTTTACCTTAGAAATC
>NW_009938285.1:244-12035 GCF_000696875.1 Nestor notabilis | reverse complement strand
GAAAGAGTAAGAGCAATTTGGTGTGGAGATCTTACACTTTCAGATTTAGTTCTGAATGGAATTTTAGCTGTTTATAAAGAGTTGAGAAAGTAGGTTTACAAAGCAGCGATGGCTGGAATCAGGGTGACCTAGGTTGAAAAAAAAATCTATTACACATTTTTATTGAGGATACTGAGCATGCAATAACCTCAACCATCTCATTTTTAAGAGGGCGCAGAAATGAGAAGAACTGAAGAATCTTGCAGAACTTCTGCTTAAATTGGTGTAAAAAAAGAATCTGATAAACCTGGTTCTAAAAAGAATTTCAGTGAGGACTTTTAGTTAATTACTTAGTTTGAATTACAGCTCAGAACTAGCTCTGATATCACACAGCCAAGTTACGCTGGATCTGACCAGTATGAAAAGAGCAGTGTGAGAAAAAGCTGTAGGAAGCTCTGGCCAAGTTTGACATCTTACCTTAGGAGCTGCATTGAAGCCTGGGCCCTGGCTTTGATCTTTGCCTGAGCTGTGCCTGGGTTCAGCCTTGTACTTCGCTGATCCCAGCCTTGTCTTGCTGATCTGACTTTTTGGCTTGTCCGTAGACATACCTCGTTATTACAGATATGTGTAGTGACCATTGAGCTATTGGGTGCAACATCACTAGACCAGTTTTCTTCTTGCTCAGGTGCTATGGGATTATGACCCTTGTCAGTATGCTTCCTGCTTGGCCCTGCCTCAATTTTACCCTTGGCTTCTGGCTCACCCTTCCTTGTGGAGCGGTCTGTTCTTTTACACCCTGACAGTATGGTCAGTCCCTCCTTGAAAGAGGTGTCCAGGTAGAACACCTCATGTTTTGGAAAATTTCTTACGAAACTTACGTCTTCTTTCCTTGTGATGGTCAAGGAAAACTCTGAAGAATGTTATTGTTACCCTTGTTCTTGTCACCTTCGTTAATTCTGCTCTGCTGTAGTATCTGTGAAGAAATATTTGAAGTCAGCTATTCAGAATTCAAAACACAGTGGACACTACTGTGAGCGTGCTACATGCCTACAAGTTTCACATTTCATCAGGAAGCATGTTTTAACAAAAATCTTAGAAGCCACAGGAATTTGAAAAATCTGCGGGTTCAGATTCCGCATTTTTTAGGATGTGAGATTATTAGCATTTACGATACATGCCCATGCAATTGATTCTTCCTAGTATTTCAAACGTAGGATATAGTCTTTACTTTGGCACTCTATACTTGTAAGAAAAAGGAAGAAATTAATTTAAATCTGTCCATATGCTCTGGGTGGACTACTTAGTGCATGGATGATAGATTTTTTTATTTTTTTTTTTTTAATATTTCAGACTACTTTCATTTTATTAGAGATATACTGTTAAGGGGGGGAAAAAGGTACTAAAATGACGGAGTACTTTTAGAGAATCGTAGATGAAGGCTTCACAGCTATCCATGATGAACACTCTGCTTAGGCTGTTTAATGTTACTTTCCTGCTGTGTCAGACAGATCAAAAGATTTCTTTCTTGTGAAAAAACTTGAGAGATCTGAATCCCAGCTTCCTCGCCATGAAAGAATGCTGAAAAGAGAATAGTAGCAGTAAGGTAATTCTGATTAAAGTTGACTCTGAGTAGGTACTTAGAGAAATTTTGTCAAAAGCTGTGTAAGTACTTGATTAATCATACACAGATCTATCTGTAGGCTACAGTAACGAGGCATAGTGAATCAGAGGGAAAGTCGGTTTTCATCTCTTTCAAAGAGATGCTTTCTGCCATACTGAGGCAAATCTCCTGAAGTAACTTTGCTCTTTACACTGAAATCCTGCTGTGCAGTCAGCTGAGCTGAGGGTATTCTTAGGCCAGTTAATACACGTCAGTGTAATGCAGCTGCTCTAGATTATACAAGTAGGACAGACTAGAGTTGCTAGAAGTCACCAGGTTATTTCTTGTTTGGAGTGGTGCTGCTTAATACTTGCCAGGAGATGTTTCTGCCTTTTTTTCTCTCATCATTTACAAAACAGAACAAGAGAGAGGAAAAACCTTCCAGAATGGCTTTTTCAGTTGGGTGGGAGTCACATTGACTCCTGTGATTAACAAACTGGAAACTGTTTAAGATGCTGGCAGCCCAGGATTTCTGCATCTCCACTTCAGCTGGATATGTATGGAATAGGGAAAATACCTTTATTTTGTCAAATTTGAGTTACTTTAAAAATTTCTAGTGTTTAAAAGCAGAAAGTTCACTCTAACCATGAAAGTTTTTTATTATAAAACAAACCTAGAAAAACCCAGTGGCAAAATGCATTTTCTGTGTTTTGTTTTTGCTGTCCTTCACAGTAGGATCTACAAAGCTAAGCTGCAGGAAGGGACAGTAAAGGATTGGAATAGTAAAAGCAGGGATTTTTCAGCTTTTATTCCTCAGGACATAGCTGCTCTTTCTGATGACTTACCTAAAACTGTATTTTCTCAGACTATTTGTTCACAATGAACTCTCTCTCTTACCTGTATTTCTGTAGAACTGTTACAAGTTTGTTTCATCTGACAAATACACAGTTCTGAATTTATACCAAATATAACTGTGATGACTTGGCTTCCTTCTCCTTAGTTGTCCAAGACAGAAAGGTACAGTGGGCCTTTCTTTTCTCTAGAAACCCCTGGGTTCATATTCCTATTACATTATTTAATTTGCATGTTAATTCCATCTTGATTGATTTCCCTGCATATCACTGCTTTTTTAAGAGTGAACATCATAGAACCAACTAGGTTGGAAAGACCTTTAAGATCTTCAAGTCCAAAGATCATCATGAAAAGTCCAAGATCATTATCATTACAGGTCATACGAGAAATGTTTCCAACTTTGTTTTGCAGTTTTGTAGAAATTATTAATGAAATAATACTGATACACTAGGCATTCAAAGTACCTTTCTAAATTGCCTTCTGCTCAGTTTTGGATCTAGAAGCATAATAGTTCTGGCTAAAAAGCCAGCATTACTAATTAGTCAGTGCAAACCAGACCTCTTTCAGAAGTATGTCTAAATATATCTAAATAAGTATACGTAATATACAACTTAGGACACATCAGTATAAAATACACATTCAGAGTTTATTGTTTCACCTCCATAATTAGGATCTTTAGCTACAAATACGTATTTTCATTGTTAAATAGTGCAGATTTTACCAACAGCATGAATTGTGTCTTACTATATTCACTAATACAAATGTTAGATTTTTAAGACATCGTCTGGGTTGATGCATGAGAAACTCAGCATCTAGATGTGACTGATACATGGTATAGCTATCCTACATAGGTAGTACTCTTAAACCTATCACTAGGAAAACAAACCAAGAAATTATCACACAACATAATGTAGAGTCCTTCTTATAAATGTTAATGCTAGCGACACAAAGACAGCTTAGTTAATATTGTACTAGTAGCATCTGGGAATGATGCGAGGACATTAGGTATGCAACTAGTGTTTCAAAGCATGTACTATTAGCATCTCAAACAAGGCATTTACAAAGAGTGTAATTGGATAGCTGATGAATTGAGAATGCTTCTTCACAATTTCTTTGATTTGCCTTTCTTCCAAATAGTCTCTTTGGTCTTCCTTTGGATTTAGGATAATCTTTGTTCTACAGCCATGAGGTTCCCTTTGAATGAAATCTGAGAGTTTTAATGGCAGCACAAATGGACAAATAGCAAGCTTTTTCTGAAATTAAGAGTTAATATAATTGTAATAAGAAACTCTTAATCATCACTGACTACCTGCTGATGGTGAACTGGTGCTTCATACTTAATTCTGTGCTCCCAACAAATGCAACAACTGCAGCAATTACACCGCTTCAGTGTGTATTTCCCCCAACTTTCAAAATCCTCATGGAAATTTATTATGTTTAAACTTTTTCTTTAAATGTAATACATACTAAAAAATGAAATACGTCGGTGGAGCTGTATTGTGTGATACCAACTTCATTCTCTTGCTTTATAAAGTTCAGTCAGTCGTTATTCCCCAGCCAGGGCAGATGTGCTGCTAAAGCTAGATACTATTATATCAGATGGTGCACCTGTGCTCCCACTGCTGTCCTGCAGTGTGTTCACTTGACATTAGCTAGCCTTGAATTGAAAGTGACATACAAACTGCCTATCTTCTTGTTTTGTGAGCACGGTCACATTGCAATCAGATAGGCAGAGAAGCTGCTGACCCCAAATTGACCAGTCCTGGAGAACCAGTATGAGCAATATCTCTATAAAAGCTCCACTGCTGGATGTCACAGTAGTAATGGGGTCAGCTTTGGTCATCCTTTGCCTAAATCCATGATGGAGTACAGTTGTGTTTGTTGGGTCAGTCATTCCCAGGATCCAGCTTGTTTGGACCAGTCACGGCCTTGAGTTTGATTTTGTCCAGAGACCACAATAGAAGGCTTAAGCATTCTCAGGATATACTTAAGAATTCTATTTAAGATACGCTCATATTTAATGTTCCTATTTAAGTTATGTTTAAACAGCGCTCTTTATTCATCTGTTTTGAATAAAGACCATGAGAACCTTGTGTCTCACTATCAGCTGGTTTTATTTTGCCCACAGTTGTGTCCTGTCACAGCTGTGCGAAAGAAAGAAGACAAGAAACAGAATAAATTATAGTTTAGGGTGACTAGAAAGATTATGACAAAATTATGTTTGAATTTTCCAAAGGGAAGTGATGGAAAGAAACACTGTAGCCACATTTCAGCTTAGCTTAGCAGAGCAACTAATCTTCATGAGCTGAGTCTGGCAGTAAAAGAATCACTGTCATCACTCATCTTTCTGCAGAATTTAATTTATGTAGGTAACCTTCAAACCAAGCTTTTTTAAAAAAATCAGCCATTACTTGGTACAGACATGCAGCAGAAGGAGAGTAGAGAGAAACTGATTAAGACTTCTTAGTCATGAAGTAAGTCAAGACAGATGCTGAGGGTATATTACTTTGACATACCAAAGGCTTGACCGGGTTTGCTAACCCAGATGTTAGAGGCAAGCAGCCTCTTTGTTTGTGTAGAAACTGTGATCCTGATCCTGTACTTCACAAGAGCTTTTATAATCATTTATCCTTACAGTAGGTAAGTAAAATGCTACCTATTCAAAATAGCGTTGACTTAAATTGATATTGCAGAAATACAAATGATAAGGCTAAATTTAGAGAAGCACAAGAGGGTTTGAGGTTGGAAGGAACCTCTGGCAGTCATCTCATCCAACCCCTCTGCTCCAGCAGGGCCACCTAGAGCAGGTTGTTCGTGACTACATCCACTAACAGCTGCTCTGAAATGAACTCATCGAAGGGTGACATCCCTTTGCAGTTACACAAACTGGAATCACAGCCCTCTCAGAAAGAATTTTAAAGCTAAATGTTCTGCAGGAGCAGCTGATTCTGCCCCTCACACATGGCCTCTCCTCAAACAACATTGAAGAACAGAAATACTCTGTGAATGGGGCTGTTTGGCTAAAGCGCTTTAATGGACTCTTCATGATTTTGAATGCAAATGAAGATAGTAGCACCCTAACTTGTAAGATTAATCCATTAAAGCAAAGGAGAAGCTTAGAAACTATGTTACTAACACACTAATGAGGATTCCTCCTTGGTGCTTGCACTACTGCTGCAGTAGGCAAAGGGAGGAATATGGGTCTCTCTGTGTGCCCTGCTACCCATCTAAGAGCTGGGTGGGACATGACAGTTCAGCATGAAGTCTCTCTAGTTTGCAATGCTGTTAGAATTCACCAGATGGGGCTAATACAGCAAATATAAATATTCTCTGTAGAAGTTATACAGGTAGAGAGAGCAACATATATTTGTACATATGGCATAGAAGTTTTAAACTTTTTTTAAATTAACTCTCTCAATGAGTCCATTATTTATAATAGAAACTTTGTTTCTATAATTTGCTATGAACTGTATGATTAACTATTCAACCATTCACCACCCGCCCGGAAATCAACAGCTCTCTCAGCAAATCCGTAGGTTAGATTAGGCTTGCTTATTTTTTGTTTGTTTTTTTTTTTTTTTAATCTCTAAACAACCCCACATACATAAAAATGGAAGGGTATACACATTGTTTTCCATTTCTAGATATTATACTTTTTTCTATGGTTAAATAAAAATACAAATAAAGCTTATAAAAATTAGTTTAAGCATATAAAAGTGTATGGCTTTCCCTTTTCATGTGGTACATGGATATAGAGACTGATCCTGTCTCCTAAGTCCACCTCCCAGATTTCATTTCATGTAGAGACTCTGAACGTATTGAGACATTGCAGTAAGTTTTAGTTAGCTGGTTTTTGAAAAAGGCAATTCCTGCATGCCAGGACATCTGTCAGATGTCCTCATCTGTGTCAAATGGCAGAATCAGGAAGTCAGTATCTGAAAATTGAAAGTTCTCGCCCATGAAAGATGTCAGACTAATGCTCTCTATTAACAACCAATTCTAACATTATTGCTATCAAAGGGGATGAAAATACATTAAGATTTAGTACGAATCTAGCTTATATTTGACGTTAGCATGTTACACCTACTTAAAAAAAAAAAATCAGTAAATAAATAGACATCAGGTGTATTTAACTCAACAGCTACTGGAAAATGACATTAATCATGTTACACCTAGCACTTGGTCATAGAAAGATGGAGGCAAAAGACAGGGAATATCACACCATTACTGATTACCTGATTACTGGTAAGTATATGTTACATAAGAATAGATTCTATGAGCTGGATAAGGATGATAGTTTCAGGTAAACTAGAAAAGCAGGGACCCAAGAGCCTACTCTACATAGGTAATCTTCAAACCACACTTTTCTTTAGTAATCCCATCATCTGCTTTATACGTGCAGCAAGAGAGAGTAGAGAGAAAATAGTCTCATGAGACACGGAAGAAGTCAGACTTCCAGTTAGACAGGCAGTTAGACTGAGTCCTGGTAATTTTTTATGATGAATGAATTTTTTTGTGTGATGAAATTATAATGTGCATATGATAACATAAGAATACATGCATCATATCAATAAATCCCCATTCTCCTCAGCCAACCTCTCTTTTGTCTTGTAGATGACAAAATCCCTGTAATGAAAAAGGCATTGGTGAAAAATTTGTATTGGGAAGTTTCGTCTGAAGAGTTACACAGTTCCACTCACTGATCTTCCAGCTCCTAGATACGAGTAACTTCTGGACACCAGATGGATGGCAAAGACTTGTGAATTTAACTTGTGCCCTTATTGACTTACAAACCAAAGTCATGAGTGTGACCATAATGATAACCATAATGAAGCCACCAGATAACTCAAAAAAATAAGCTCTCCTTTCTTTAAAGGTGCAATGATTCTACTAGTGCTGAACAAACAGCCTGTACTATGCAGTATCCAAAGCTCCTGTGCTTCAATGAGCTTATAGAGACTCAGAAAAAATCCCATTAGAAGATGATTTATTTAAAACTTCAATGCTTCATCTAAAACAATTTGGAGACAGTCATTCCAGCCATGGAACTGAAATTACACTTATTATACTGATGGAGAATCTCCTCCTATGACTAGACAGAAAGCAGATAGCCACTGTTCTGAAGCTCTCTGCAACATCTTTGAGATAATATTGCCTCATGTGAGAAAGGTGATAAGGGAATGTAGAATGTGCTAACAAGTTTTGAGTTTCTCTTTGAGGAATACACCAGAGCAACAGAGAAAGATCTCACCATCAGTTAGGTAGATGACCTTGAGGAGACTGAGAAACCTAGGATGAATTTAAGACATCCGTAAACATACCTCTCAAGTGCAAAATGTTCAGAGGCTCTCAATTCACCTTTTAGTCCTTTCTCACTTCTTTGGTTTAGGCTGGTAATGCTTCCCTTTCCTTGGCTGTTAAAGTCCGTTCTTTCCAAGGACACCTTTCTCAGCTTTCTTTAATTCCTTTTCTGCTTAGGGAGTCTTGAAACACGCAATGGCAACAACTTTGCTCACATGGATGGCTCTTAACTGGTACACCAAGTACAGGTTGCTTGGCTGACCTGCAACACCTATCAATAACCATGTATTATCATAACACAGTAACTGCAAGCTTCCCAATGAAAACCACCTCAATTAAATAGCTGATTATGACAGAAGATAAAATAATTTTCAAACATTTACATACTGAATCTTTTGTTGCTTAAAGTACAAACACGTAAGAGTCTACTGAAGACTGCAGGTTAGGAATGTTCTCAGCCTTCTCTATGGCACTACATTCTCACACTGCAGCGCTGATAAGCATCACTGGCTAGAAATTTGAGTTTCATAAGAAACTCAGTCATTGCTGCTGGCCAACAGTCAGACCTTACTAATTCACAGGTTTCTCATTCCTCACATGGATTACAGCAATACTGTGTATGTGTGTCTTCCATATTTAGGGAGTTTTGAGAAGTATGTGATGCTGTAGCACATCTTAGAAACATGAGCTATTTGTAGACGTATCAAAACCAATCTCTCTGGCTTTTCATTTAATTTAAATTAAATTCATTGTCTCAGTCCTGTCTTCAGAGAACATAATTTCCAGGATAGCTCCAGCTTCAAGATAAGCACTGTATTGACAAGAACAGCACTTTCACTATGGAGGTATGGTCATCTGTTGCAGAGGCAACTTAGAGAGGGCTGATTGCAAACAGCAAAATGAAGCCTTCCAAACACACAACAGAATTCACTGTCATCCAATCCCAACTGCAAAGCAGAATTCTTTTCCTTGTCTTCTTCAATCCAAATGTCTGTTTTGTAAAAATACCCATTTATTTTTAAGTAATAACCCTCCCCAACTATGAAAACAAAATGTTTCACGCACTGTTGCTCTGGAGGAGGGATGAGAGTACAAACAACATGCAATGTATTCTAGCATAGCAGAAACTTGGTAACAGCCTTTCATTTTGTAATACATATCATAATGCATTATCTTATGTATTTAGTGTTAAATGTATGTAGTAGTTAAGAAAAGATTCTTAATGCAAATAAAGTGCTATGAAACTAAGCCGTAAGCAATATTTTCTCATGATGAAAGCAAGTTAGAAGTACTTTAAAGTTCATCTAAGTCATTGGAAACAGATTTCCAACACTCTGATTATTTTTCTTCTCCCCTTATTAAATGCGACTTGCATGCCATTCCCCTCACCAGCACCAATCTTTTGAGTGGTTCAGATGTGTCACATATCTTTCTATGCCTCTGCCTGTTCGTAATTCACGCATCTTCATGATTTGTTAAAATTTGACACGTTGCAGAGTTTTTGACTTTTCTGACTCTTAAGCCACGCACTAAATGTAATGTGTGGCTTGATTAGACTCATTTAGTCACACACTAAATGCCTAAACTGGTTTTGGCATCAGAAGTCCAAGCAAGACTTGTCAGACTTAACTATAGTTGACAGACACTACAAAGATGGTCTCCTAGTTTCTGTATCACAATCTGCAGGCAGTGCACACCAGAATAGATACTGTTTGCATGATGGAATATGGGAGTAGTCACCATCCTCTCTGGTAAAAGCATCACTAAGATCAGTTGTTGCACTTTTCGGCAAGTAACAGATGGCATTCAAATTAAAGCAGAGAAAAGTTTTGTTGATAACTGTACTTGTGTTGCCTAAGTTTTAAGGCTGCAGTTTCTTTGTGGCCAGCAAAAGCACAACACTACATCCTGAAAAGCTGCAGGACCAATTTATGCCCTGCATATATCAATCTCAAAGGACCACACTACTTTATTAATGTTTTATTGTTCACTCATGTATTAATGAGTGAATTTTGCTCATGTCCATTTTTCAATTTACCAAAACATTTGTGAGAAGCAAAGGCACGATGCAGCAGGGATTCTGACTGACCTGTATTTACTGGTTACAGTGCATACAAAACAGCACATCTGGCAGTGTCCTCATGGGGTCATTTCAGAACTATCATCTTTGGTTAGCTTGAAACAGAAAAATTTACAAGTGGTACAGAGAATTTTTTTCAGAAGGCTTATCTCTGTAATCTCCTTTTCCCATTCTTTAACCGAGTATTTGATGACTATTGTTGTTGGTGCTGTACAATAGTGTTCTTGTGACTTGCAGCTGTGTTTTTCAAATGAATGTTTGTGTTGGATTCTCAGTGGAATCTCTCAGCAGCTTCTATTGATGTTTCTTGGTAAATGTTAAACACTGCATCAATTCTTTGACTTTCTGCACCATCATATACTGCTGATGACCAGGTACTTGTTAGCTTTGTTTATTCTTTGGATCACACTCATTCCATCAGTGACAGACGGCCTGCTGTGGTTTCAGTACAATTTGCATCCCACATGGTTCCTCTAACGAAGTTGCCTGCTTTGTTCTTCAAAGTGCTCTAGCCAATGTTGTCAGTGTGCAATGAATAAGCCATAGTGAGTATGCCTGCTTAGAGTAATACTTTTTTTTAAAAAAAGCTTATGATTATAAAGAGATCCTTGCATTTCCTGCTCTTCTTTTGGTGACTGAAAACATTATTCCTTCTCTCTGGAAGTCCATTCATGAAATTTCCACATGAAAGAACCACACTCGGTACAATTTTAATATAATTGCAGGTCTGCTCACCTACTTTATGTGCTTTCACGAGATTATCAATACCATCTAGCAAGGCTGGCTTATAACTTGACAAAATCTATTGGTTATTACTGATTGTCTTTAATCTTAAGAATTGCAAGCATGGCTTCAATACCTGGCTGCCTTTTGGAAGTTTGATTAGCTTGTACTTGCACAGATATTTACTTAGATACATATTCTACTCTGCATGAGTTAACCTGGAGATCTTTGGCCGTTTCATGTCTCTCAGCTACTTTGTACTAATATTTTGATGGTCAGCAGCAAGAGTATTAAGCTGCAAACTAAATCTCTTTGGAACTGAATTGATTTGAAATTAAATCCCTTTAACCCCCTGGAGTCTGAATGGACTTCCATGGTTGAGCTGACCTAGTGGAAAGAAAAGAAGGTCCTGCTTCCCTCCAGCTCAGTTGTGCATTCCTGTCCCCGCCCTTACACACTCCACGTTTTTCATTTAACTCTTATCAATTTCACATTTGCAGGGAGTTTAATTCTCTGTGCATTTATCTTTCAGAAATGGCTCATTATGGGCCAAATGAGCACTGCTGCTTGGGAGGGAAGTAGCAGATAGTCACAGTCAAGAAAGAAGAGAGTAGGACAATGCCTTTGGTAGCAGCTGCTTTAGAGCAACACAGCTACAGCATGAAACTATACCTTGAAAGTGTGCTTTTACTGTTAATATGATGATCTAACTCTGTGCTGCTTGTCTTCCCCTAGTTGCACATTCCCAAGTCCTTCTTTATTTTGACCCTTGCAATTCTGTGATGAGTTGGATTGTCTGGTTGCTTATCAACAGTTTGCTTACCCGAGAACCTGTAATTTCTTTGTGTTAGTTTTCAAGTGGATCTGCCTCACCCTTTGGTTCTATGGTTACTAGAATTGATACGAATTAGGTGATGGAGATATGTACCTAAAGATAGGGGTCAAACCCTTTCTTGCAGTTGGAGATCAGTCTTAGATTAGTTTGAGTCAATCATGGGGCTGTAGTTAGTCAAGCTCTTTAAGCTGAAACTGCTGCCAAAAGGCACAGTCCTGCCTCTGCCCAGTGAAAACAATCTTTCCAACCCTACACCACTTCCACCTGACATTGATCTGGTTCGCTGTGCAACACAGCTGCTTGTACAGTTGCACGATGATCAGAACAATGAAGCGAGTTATCTGACAACCAGTTTTTCAGGTTAACATTTCAGGTCACCTCCCCAGCCTGGCTCTGCGTGCAGCTGGCAGCTGGCTGGCGC
>NW_009938285.1:0-213 GCF_000696875.1 Nestor notabilis | reverse complement strand
GGAATGCCGGTGCTGTCTGCTTCAGGGGCAGCGTGGGCTTGACATGAAGCGTCAAAGCACAGCTGCACACTTGTATTTGCTGTCTCTTAACCGCTTTACCCGCGGGACGCTCCCAGCGGGGTTTCGCAGCCCCGCCTGACCAGGCTTTCAGGCGCTGGCGGGTGCCCCGGCACTAACGCGTGGACCACCCAGCCCACGAACGCAGCGCGGGCG
>NW_009938284.1:0-9655 GCF_000696875.1 Nestor notabilis | reverse complement strand
GTGTGCTGAGAAAAGCCTTGTCTCCATCGGACCTGCTTCAGCTGCCGGGCCCCGTGTGGGGGGTGCCCAGGGGCGCACACACAAAGCGCTTCCTCACGGGGTGGCTGTGACTGAAGCGTGCTTCCCTGCGGTTTGTGTTTGAAAGGGGTAACTGCGCTGTTAGAACTAAAATGGAACTGTTGTTACCAGAAACAAAAGACTTGGGTTTTGTTCTCTCAGATTTGAGAACGCCGGTCCCCAATATCTGAGTCATCTACACGTGCTCATGGCTCACAACAAAGAAAAATTGCCTAAACCCTTTCTGTGGATTAGAGAATCCCTTTGGCTGAGCCTCACTGTATGAAGAGGAGATCTGTCAGCACTGGTGTATCTGAATAATGGAGACAATGAGCACACGCGTGATGATGAGAGGGCTCGTCTAGACAGGTTTTCCTATTAATACAGTCATTTTTAAGAGAAAAATACACATTTTGTGCTGATACAGCTGAATCTATGCTTGTTAAGTTATACTGAGAAAATGGTAATGAACGCAATCATGATCTGTTCTTTTGGTGGGACAAGGGCAACCCACAAATCTTTGGAGTCCCAACTTAGATACAGATGTGTTGCTTGATTGCCCTCTAGAAAAGGGGTCCAGCTCAGCACTGCTTCCACAGGGCACTTGGTCTCTTAAAGAGGCAAGAGACCAGTACAGCAAGACTTCCCCATCTTTGTCTAATACATACATAGTTCAACACACCTGAGATTCACGTAGCTGTCTGCAGCAGGGAAAACCTGTTGATAAAATCTGGCAATAGCAGCTTTCAAATGATAGGTCTAAAACTTGCAAGGGTCTTAAAATTGCACTATAACCTTCACAGCAGAAGTTAGTAGGTGATAAAATAGGACAGCTCCATCAAGCTGCACAGTTCTAAGCTTTCCTCTGAGATAAACCTTTTTAGTACATGTTTTCCTTTAATTTTGCTGATTTTGGCTAAGTATTTGGCCACAGTTTATGCTATCATCTTGGTGACATGTAACTTCGGAATTCTGAAATTAAACAATCACGAATTTAATCACTTGTTTGCAGTTACAGGCAATATGTTATGTCCAACTACATCAGTTTATAATTCACAGTTCATCATCCTACAGCAACAGTTTAACAACAATTTGCCAATTTCAGTTAAAATTAAATGCTCAGATCTCTTTTTTTTCTTTCCTTTAGTTAGCCTAAATGGCCATTTTGTTTTTCCATGCTGTCTTTATTTGTCTGTATTAAGCAGCACCCATAACTGGAGCAGAAAGGTCAGTCATTCCACAGTCGGAGAAAACAGGGAATAGTTTCCAACTGGCTGACTTGTCTGTGCACAAATTTAAGAGGTTTTAATCCAAACTCTGTCCCATTATTTGTTCAGCATAACTCTTAGGTGTTACACAGCTTTTTTTACCCAAATTTTCTGCATTTGCCACAATACCACTCATACTGTTGTAGCCAGGTCTTCTTCAGCAAAACTTGCATTGGACTGACATCTAATATTCCAAAGCAGCAAGGCAGAACACTACAAAAATATTTGGTGGAATGAATGAAAACAAGTACACATGGCAGAAATCCAGAAAATTGAGTTAATACATTTTCAGGCATTGAGTTAATTTAGGTTTTGGTGGAGTAAAACTCAGATCATATTCATGAAAGAACAAAAAGAAAAAAAGTAGGTTTACGGACTATGCATACTACATTGAAAAGAAAACACAAATAGTTACTGGGTTTAGTGTTGGTAACCAATAATAACTGTACCCTTCTCTAAGTGATGGAGGGAAGACATGCAACCATCAAGCTATAGCTACATCATGTGATGAAAAAGCTACCCCACAAGTGCTCCTAGTTCCTCTTTTCCTCCTGCTGCTTGCCTGCTCTCCTGGGACAAATGGCTGGTTCGTTAGCACAGTTATGGTTCCTTTCTTTTAACTCCAACTTTAAACATTTTGCAAGTCTCCATGTAGTGTGCTCTGGGCATTTTCTGGAGACCTAAGTTTGAATAGATTATTCTAAATCAAGGATCTACTTCACAGCCTTCTCAGCAGGAGTTCTTTTGGAAAATGGTTATATCATACTCCAGATTTTTTCCCCAGTTTCCAGGACCAAGAAACAAATATTCCATGTATGAACTGAGGACATATAAGCATATAGACTCCGCAGGCAGTTCTAAGCACATGGAGTAAAGTGAAATAGTGCAACTAGCCCAATTAGGAAAATTTAAATTGAAAAGCCCCTCCACAACAAAACAAAACAAAAACCAGAAAACCACAGCTCTCCTTAAGGCAACCAGACAAACCTCAGATCATTTTGGCAGTCAGTTTGCAGTGCAGTAATTTGGCTCATCTCTGAGAGCAATCTAGTATGGCCTGAGGGTGGAAACTAGTAGTTGTACAAACATTCTTAACTTGTCTTCATCTCTGAAGAAAATGTGTTTTAAAACTATGCATTTTACAAAAATAGTTTTGTAATTTCGCATAGTTTTTCATTTCACAATATTAAAACCATGTAGGTAAGAAAGACCACTGCTATGTAGATGCCAACATCTCTCCTTGTGGTTTCACAGGTAATCTTAGTGACATTCAGTCACATAACCACAAGTCACAATGACAGAAAATGGCAAATGTGCATCTGTAAGAAAAAGAAAAGTCACACAATTATCTTAAAGCAAATGATCACAGACTGATAAGCATGAGTTATTTGGAGCCTCCCCAAAACAGGTACTATTTTGTATCTTGATTTGAACAAAATAGGCCCTTGAAGATGACTGGCTGACCCAACAATACAAGAACTTAGCACTCTAGCACCCTCCCTCTAAACATCTAAAAAATACAATCATGCAAGGTGCAAAGATCATCTGTGCTCCAAGTATAGCTGGAAAAGAAAAGACTTCTGGGTTTATGAGATTTTGTAAGTTCAGGGGTAGGATTTCCATTTGCCAGAGAAGATATAGGCTTCTGCTTAATAGTAGTTTTACACCAGCTGTAGTTGACTGGTCACCAATCCAGCTGTTGAGATTTCAGTCCTTCAGAAATATTCTATTCTCCAGGTTTCTAATATTGAAGAAGGTTAACAGTGTTGAAGTCTTGGTCCTAACTGTATTGGGGGCAAAAAAAAAAAGAAAAAAGGAATTGTACTGTACTCTACCACAAAAGAAAACACAGTATTTAACTTAACCACAAACAGAAGCGTGCTGCTAAGTCGCCCAGTAGTACATTCCCCAGCTTCTCATCCAGAAATTCTATAGCATTAACAAAACCACTCTACCACACAAAACATAACACAATCCTTCTACTACTCCTGCTGAGCTGTAAGCTTTCTTCAAGCTGTCTTGTTTCTCTTCCTGATCAGTATCATCACCACAGTCAGTTTTTACTCTCCTGCCCATTGTTTTTGCAGCTTTAGTTGGAATCTATTTACTTTTAAGAATTTTAAAATCCCCAAATTTATCTTCAGAAGGAAGTCAGTCTAAGATTATCTAAAATTGTCAGTCTAAGTGCATGAGAATGTGGTAAATATTAAAAAATAAAATCACAGGGTATATAACTTACCTTAACAGATAGGAAAACAGGATTAGAAGGATTAATTACCAAGCAATGAATATCAATGAAGGGCATTATTTGCATATGAGTAGGTATTCCCTATTGACAAAATAACCTCACTTTCTAAAAAACTACTTTCTTTGACCACTTAATAAATCTGGTTCATTTGTAAACCTAAATCCAGTGCAAATCCACTCAGTGATAAAATAATTCCAAGAAATACTTATTTGCTAAAGCTTTATTTAATCTAACCCAATAATTTCCTGGCCTGTTAGACACAATGGTTGTACATTCTGTAATGTTCTGTAAATTCAGTCACAAAAAGTTACTATAGTATTTATACAAAACTTGTTAGTGATTTAAGGTACATTAAGACATCCAGTACTAACCATTAAAACAAAGTGACATATCATGTTAACAGTCATGAACAGTATCACAAATGTTAATTAAAAGCACGGCTGATTGTGAGCACTTCTGTAAATGGATAAGGGTTACAGCTGCAGCAAGGTTAATTTTCTGTGGCTGCAGCTACATTCTGGTTTTAACCAGCTGTGAGATAACTGCCCAACAGTTCCCTTCAGTTTTAAGTCATCTTAACGTTTTGCCTGTACTTCTTTAGAGGAAGAGGAAGCTGACAGCTTCCCACCTATTGTTTAAAAACAGTTTTCATATTGCATATGTTAGGGAAGTCATTTACTCTGTGGCCACAGCAGAGGTATAGTTCAGCTTTACTTTTTATGTTCAGCTCTGATGTAAAGCCTAAAGTACTGGAGCTAGATGAGGTGTATCGTTGTTAAACAATACATTAAAAGCACAGAGCCTACTGGTGTCAAGACACTTTCATCATTAAAGTGACTTAGATAAATCCAGAAATAAATTGAATATTGGTTTTAATCTTAACTAATCTTTAGTGATTTTCATTTACTCCGTGCCAGAGTCCCCTAACACTTAGGAATCAAAACATCAGTGTGCTTTTTACATTTATATTTTCCAATGTGTTACTTCTTTGTTACAAGCATTTCCCCCTTTGAAGCAATTCCCTAATTTAGGTGAATTCTGTTTTCACCATTTTCTGTATTTTGACCACTTAGTCTATAATTCTAGATCACAACTAGGTTTATCTTGTCTGAATGATTTTTTACTTTTTATTTCAGGTTTTACCAGAACAGTAAGAAAACAGCATTCTTGCCTCATTATGTTTTCTAGAAACAACACATGTATGAAAAAAATGCACTGGATAGTTTCAGAGTATGATGTAAAAAAATAAGTAGGAAGAAAACCCTTTTCTTGATTTTGGGCTTTTCCCACAGGAAAATCAAAACAAATTCAAACAGCTACTATATGAAGTAGACGATAGAGATAGTAATTAGTTAATACCTAATTCTCTTTTTCCCACCTTTGCTTTTAAAATACCAATCTGTAGTCTTACCTGGTACAAGATGTGGTTATTAGTCCAAGTAATATCTAAACTGCACATCTAGCAGTAATTTCTCAATGTTGATGGCAAGCAAAATGCCTACGGCCTTTTTGGTTGGGTTTGGTTTGGTTTTATTTCTCACAGAATAATCCTCATAGTATCATAGAGAACCTCTTGGGTTAGTGCCTCCCTTTTTTCACAGCAACTTATATGCCAGGACACAACTACTCTGTGTAAATAAAAGACAGTTATGTCTTATAATACTGAGTTTTCTTCCCAGCCTGAAAGAACTAGGCATGAGTTGCGCAGCTTATTATATGTGGTATCTCCCCAAATTGCTTCAAAAACGTCTTTTGATGTTCCTATCTCACAGCACAATTTGCTTCTCAAACATAACTAAACAGCTCAATGCAAACTGCTTTTATTTACTACGTGGGCTCACTTGACCAGATTCAGCACTAGAGACCTTTGTCTTTATCTATTTATCTCACTTTTCTACAGTTTCACAGCTTTTCACAGCAACTCAATACCCAGCTGCAGCCATTCTTTAGCAATCCCCTAATACATGCTTTGTAATCACCATGGGCTGGGCAGAACAGGCTGGAACAGAACTGGTTATTTAATGGCCAGGTCTGCTCTACATGGTAACTTTCCTGCTTTGTTTATTTTGTCTCCAGAGAAAGCTGTATTATGGGCAAATAGTGTTTATAATTTCTGTAAGTGATATGAAAGCTTAGTAAATAAGTATTCTACAGTACAGGGAATTAATAATTATCGGTGGAGGAGTTTTAAATGTATCTCACCCTAGCCCATACTCCAACAAGTAGGTTTCTGTGTGGAGTTAAAGAAGTTAATTTTAATGTAAATGTACACGTTTAAGGCATTAATAGATGCTAATGAAGAGCTTCCAGGCAGATGGACAAAAATAGGCCTGCTTAGAGCTAAAGATCTTGTTAAGAAATTGAGTTGTTTGATGGCAAAATTAGGTTAATTAGGTAAAAACCCATGGAATTTTCACCCATGGTAATTGCCTGTCTAGCATATTAATAATGGTTTCCCTTGATGGAAAGACATTGTTGTGTTGCTTGGGTTTTTCAGTTGCTGTTATCCTTGGGTGTAGCATGTATTCTGTATTGGTGGTATACATACTGTACTGGAGGAATTACCATCACCAGGTCTGGACCAAGGTTTTTTCACAGCTGTGCTAACTTCAGTGAAGACTGTTTGTGAAAGAATGGTAGGACGCCGTTTCAAAGTGTGTCCTTTTACATGAGGTAACAAAAAAGTGGGATTATTTAAACAGCTTCTTTAAAGGGAAGTAAGCTAGTTCTATGGTGCAATTATTTAGTAGGTAAGCTAATACTATTTTATTACATAATTTCCTCATACAATTTAAAGTATTTACTTAGCTAAATATCTTGAAAAGCACGTACTGCAACTTTGAAGAATGAGAAAAATTACCCTGAGCAGGAGTGTATTTGGTGTGCTTTCTATATAAGTTAGGGTTCACATAATATTTATGTTTAACTTATAAGAATATTTAATAAGTACCACTGAAATAAACTGTATGTCTAGCTTTTCTGATGGAAAAACCTAGCTCTGAAGTCTAATACACACACTTGTTATCTGGTACAATTCTAGCAAGATGGTGTTGCATGAGGCTTACAGAAGACAAAGTACCTTCTCTTATTCTACATTTTTTGTTTGTTCTGAATTATTCTTCCTTTCACATCTGTTAATTCCTTAAATATTGTTTACTGAGCTTATTTGTGAACAGCAAAATTCTGCACATGGTATCTAAATTCTTTGCTTGTCTACTTAGCCCTTTGTATAAATGAGCAGAGATGGAGTGTAGTAAAATAATACCACCAATGAAAAACAAGATTAGCTGTGGTCTTATCCTCCGCATGCACAGTTGTATATTTTTATTCAGACATGTAGCTGAAGATGAGTTTGAGTCTCAGCCCAAGTGTGTGGTTTTTCGCATGATGAGAACACACATTAGACCTCAAGGAGGTGTCTCTGAGGGTGGTGAATGATATATATTTCTGTCTCTTTATCCACATGCAAAATGTATTTGTTCAGCAACCTTATGTGATACAAAATTAATAGATTAAAAAAAAAATAAAGAAAATAGTTTTCTGCTGGATTAGTCTTCTGAGCTAATTTACATGTCTGTAGTATCTCTAGCTCTGAGGAAGAGGGGACAAATATGGTATTGAGAGATTACCAGACTAACAGTAATATAATGCCAAATCCTCATTATCCTCACCTTTAACTCTCCACTGAATGTGCTCTGATTCATGAGTTATGACAGTTTATCATAGAATCATGGCATGGTTTGGGTTGGAAAAATTCATCCAGTTCCAAGCCCCTGCCATGGGCAGGGACACCTTCCATTAGACCATGTTGCTCAAGGCTCTGTCCAACCTGGCCTTGAACACTGCCAGGGATGGGGTAGCCACAACTTCCTTGGGCAGCCTGTTTCAGCCCCTCAGCACCCTCACAATAAAGAATTTCTTCCTTATATCTAACGTAAATCTCCCCTGTTAAAGCTTGAACCCATTGCCCCTTGTCCTATTACTTACTACAATGCAACAATTGGCAGGATTTTTATCATTTCATGTCTACTACCTTGACTGATAGAAGAAAATTGTCTGCAGTCACACACTCCACAGCTGTGTGTTTTACGAGGAATTGAAGTCGGGCAAAAATAGCATGGCGTATAGGCTGGGTGTAATTTAAGCTTGTCAGCCAGGTCAGTGTATATTATTGCCCATTTCTGGGTCAGAACCCTTTGGCATTATATTCTCTATTGAATTTTCAGTGATGTATGAATATAAAGCTACCAAAAAACCCCCACTCTCTTGCATGTACCTCTCTGGAGGAACATGAATGAGCACAGCATGGGACAGGTGCTTGTTCCAGTGCTTCATGCATTATTATAGGAAGGTGACTCAATACTGTGGTGGTAAGGATGGTACAAGAACTGCAAGTGTCTTGTATAGAATATAGACTCAATTTGCAGGAATGATTACTATGCAGGTTTTTTTAAGTCTTATTTTCCTGTCAATCTTACACTTTCAGAATAGAAATGGTAGGGAAACCTGTGGGTGAAATTGCCCAAGGAGAAAACAGCAGGAGGAAAGAGTTAAAGTCTAGATGAAAGTGCTCTGTAATCTGCATCAGCTGGAGGAAGGTGAGACTATCCAAATATGTGTGAAAGGGAAGGGAAGCTAAGAGAGGGTGGTGAGGTAGCAGTGTAGTTAGCTGCTAAAGGTGTTTAATGGCACAAGAAAGGTCAGGGTTTCCCAATTTGGCTAGAAGGTCATTTCAGACTTCACTGAGGAAGGTTTCACTGCAGCCTAAGGAAGTAATGGAACTGGTATGGGGCTCCATGACCACTTGCTCTACTGGAATTTGTGGTTCTGTGGTCTAAATCATGCTTATTCCTTGGGGGCATTTGTCTTTAAATCCTCCAAGGTCTTCTGAGCCTCCCATCCTCTTATTAAGGAAATAGGTTTAGCAACCTGAGGGCACTGGAAGTGTATGTGAGTAGGGGACTGCTTATGTGCAGGTAATAGTTCAGTTAGTTTGGAAATCTTTGCTGTGAAGTTCTTGCTTTACTTTGCCCTTTCTATGTATAGCTGCTATAGTTGTACTAATGGGAAGTTATTACTTGGAAGTTGCTTCAAATTTTATTTGAACAGTGGTTCTACTTTAAAAAGTTAGCACTGCTGGGAAAAGAATTCTGTTTCTGCCTGTTACCCTTTCCCGTCTCCTGGCTCTGCCTTTTGTGTACAGCAAACATTCATGTGATTGTTAAGTGGATTGCAAAAGTGATCTGGCTTAAAATTTACATTATTTTAAAATAGTTGCTTTTAATTTAGCTCAGTTGCTTGTTCTTGCCTATTATGTGGTCTTAGAAATACCTCTGTTGGTACAAAAGGGAAGATAGGTAAAAGGACAGTGTAAACCCCCCTCACCCTTCAGCTATCCCTTTCAGGATTCCAACTCGCTGCTCTAATCTGGCCTAGCTGCGTCATCTTGGCTCAGGCTGCTGGGGAAATTGCTAAACTTTGAGGAACAGCTGTGAGAAGGCTGGTGAAATAGAGCCAGAGAGGTGAAGCAGCAAACTTACATGCTGATGTGGGCTCTTTGGTGGCTTAAGGCTTAAAAGGAGAAAATACTAATATGGAAACATATGAAATGTTAGCTGAATAGATTAGGGATTTAATGAAAGGTAGCTATGTAGCAATAGTAAGGCTGGATTGCTCCAGCCAGTGACAGCTAACTTTTATTTCCCAGGCTTTTGCATATTTGGCCAGCAGGGATTCTTTGGATGTTTTATGAGCCTGGTGAGTGTACTATTCTTAATGAAGTAACTTGTTAAATCCAAGTAATGTTTTATGGGTGTTAACTTTTAAATTACTGCTTTATGGTTTTAACCTTCATAAATATCTTGTTTGTGCAATTTCTGTTCTGGGCTTACGGTGTTTAAAAAAAGTGACTCAAGCAGTGCTGGTGATATATTTTAGTAGTACTATTGGATTGTACTGTGTAATTATAGCAAGGCATGTGTTTTGACTTGGTTGTATGGGAAGTGAGGTAGAGTACTTCCGGTTTCATGACAACATGATTTAGTTCCTTTTAGCCAAATCAATTTATATAGTTTTATATATA
>NW_009938283.1:15022-31194 GCF_000696875.1 Nestor notabilis | reverse complement strand
TCAGCAGTGACCAGACGAGTTTGGTGGCATCGTCATCAGGCAACAATCCAACACTACACACCGTCCCTCCTGCCCTGAAAGACTGTTACAAGAGATGGAGCCTGACATCATGGACTGAATGAATTCAGCAGCTTTATAGGGATATATGTCTTTGTGTGGGGGTGTATATATATATGTATATATGAGACAAAAGCAATGGTGTATTGAAAAATGTGGGATCTGTGCATGACATGAATGGTATGGAATAAGGGGTGGATACTGTCCTGGGTTCAGCTACAGCAGTCATTTTTTCTCCTTCTTAGTAGCTGGTGCAGTGCTGTGTTTTTAACTTTCAGTCTGGGAACAATGCTGATAACACCGATGTTTTTAGCTGTTGCTCAGTAATGTTTACTCTGACCAAGGACTTTCTCAGTCTCATGCTCTGCCAGGGAGGAGGGGAAGCCAGGAGGAAGCAGAGACAGGACACCTGACCCAAACTGGCCAAAGGGGTATTCCATACCACAGCACGTCATGCCCAGTATATAAACTGGGGGGAGTTACCCGGAAGGCCCAGATCACTGCTTGGGTCGGGCTGGGTGTCGGTCGGTGGGTGGTGAGCAATTGTATCCTCTCCCCTTGTTATTTCCCTTATCATTATTATTGGTAGCAGCAGTGGTTTGTATTGTACCTTAGTTACTGAAGTGCTGTTATCTCAACCCGTGGGAGTTACATTTCTCCAATTCTCCTCCCCATCCCTCTGGGAGTGGGAAGAGGAAAAAGTGGGGGAGTGAGCAGCGGCTGCGTGGTTCCGAGTTACTGGCTGGGCTTAAACCCTGACAACAGCAAAACTGATTCGGCACATATCTGAAATAATTTCAGTTGTCCATGAACAGCTAGTCAGTTTCACTCTGAAGCTGGTATCAGAAGTAAAATCCTACTGTGCAGGAGGTCTGCTCTTCTCAGTTTCTTCTATAGCTGCTGGTGCCAGTTGACAGCAGTTGGGGAAGACTGAGTCCTGGTTTGCTTGTCCCAGGTTAATGCCTTTCACATTAGTAACATCTGTTTTACTTGAGCTTGATGATAACCTCCAAACTGGTAGCTGTAACATGTGGCTCATGTGCTCTAGCTCCTCAAAAGCACACTATTAAAAAAAGTACTACTGTGGGTTCTTTTTCAGGGTTTTAAATTTATGTCCTTATTACAGGCTCTAGTCAACAATCCGAAAATAGAAGTTGTAGATGGGAAGTATGCTTTCAAACCCAAGTACAACTTGAAAGATAAAAAGGCTCTGCTCAGGCTCTTGGACAAGCATGACCAGCGAGGGCTGGGAGGAATCCTTCTGGAAGATATCGAGGAAGGGCTACCCAATGCACAGAAAGCTATAAAGGTGAGTAGCATGTGTCTGCGATGTAGCGAACCCATTCCAGTTAGCTCCTCAAAGAGGAGGTAGATGCTAAGAGGGAATTTCCTCATGAGTTGTTTCTGTTCATTTTACAACTCAAAAGCTATTTCAGAAGATCTAATATTGTAGCTTTTGCTGTATTTCATCCTTTACGTTCATATGTGGCCTGATCTCAGCACAGCTGTCAAAGCTCTTTCTCATAAAAGACTTCTTGATTCCCCCATGTTCCAACTGTAGGCATTTAGTTTTGCTTTTATACCTTGATCTCAGTCCTCTGTGTCTCATCTTTGATTTATTAATGTACGTACCACCTGTGTCCACTTTAGATGCTTTTCACTGCCAGTTACTTTGCTGCTTCTCTAGTTTGTTATGCTTTTTGTAGCACAGCATCTGGGCCCATCGTTCAAGTTGGAATCTTTATTCTTGGAAACAAAGTGATTTTGTGTTTTTCTTTTGCATTTGTTTTCAAGGCTTTAGGGGACCAAATAATTTTTGTTAATCGCCCTGATAAGAAGAAAATTCTTTTCTACAATGACAAGAGCTGTCAGTTCACTGTGGACGAAGGTAGGTGTTCGTTTACATTCATTTCCATGATGGTTGATTCGAATTCATCTCAAACACCTGTATGTATAAGCAGTCTTCAGGTATGGTGGTCTTTTAAGGTGGTGATGAAATAAATATATCCAGCTGTCAGGTGGATGGTTTATATTAACACAAGGCTAACCAGACTAGCGAGTGACTTCAGGGGTAATATCCTCTGGTTTATAATGGATATATTGAAACATGGCACCAGGAATCCAACAGTTGTCTTCAAGTGCAGAAGAGACAAGAAAAAATAACCTGATAGTGATCTGCCTTATACAGCATCTAAGGTTTTGCTGTGTAAAGGGCAGCCAAAAAACCCCAAAAGAATGGCTTTTGGGTGCAAGTTTGTTTTGTTTTTCTTCCAGTTTATTAATCATGTGCCTTTTATTAGTGAATGCAATGAGAAGCTACACTTAAAGCAGAAGGGGGAAGCAAACAGGGAGGAGATGTGACCAGAAGTCCTGAGAAGGGGTAGTTATCAACTGGTAGGAGAGCACAGATGTGCGGTACTGCTGCTGCCTATAGCTGGAGTGGATTTGGGACTTCAGAAGTCTACTGTGTGTCTTCTGTCTAATAATGGTAACATCATCTGGTGCAGTGCATCCATTTAAGCACAGAAATTAATTACCAAAATTGAGGTGTGTTCCAATAATGACATTTACGCCAACATCAAATGCCTGTAAAAACAGAAAGGAGAAGGCAATCTGTGTCAGAAGATCTTACTCTGAATGACTAAATGGTACTGAACACTTCCTGTTGTTAACACAATGTTCTTGTATCATGCCACATAAAGCCATCTTATCATATAATGTTGCATTATGGCTAAAAGGGAAGAGTTTTGATAGAAACTTGAACTGCTCTAATTACGGGACCATAAGACAAAACGTAAAGATCTTTTTTTTTTGGGTAGCTCAGAATCCTTATTCTGAATAGAATTAAGCAACTGGAAATTGTATCATTAACTGTATAAATCCAAGGCTGTTCAGTGTGTTGTATTTTTAGCATACATCTGTGTTTAGGAACAAGCAGTTCAGACTGTTTCTATGAAAGGGGGGAAAGGTTAAAAACAAACAACTCTAAAACCCCTTGAAACAAAATGTTTAAGCCATTTGGCTCAATCTCCAGATGAAGGAAGGCATTTAAGGCTGTAGTGTCTGTAGTGAAGGGGTCACTAGTGTGCAGTTTTTAGTTCAAGGTAGCTTTGCTGTCTTTCATCCGCAGGTGGCAGCATGTTCCATTTAAGCAGAAAGTGATTTTTTTTTTAATTATTATTCTGTTACTGCTGGCTTTGGTTTTTTTCATGCAGATGATGATGCTTTGTTTTGAGAGGGGGCAAGAATACTTTCTCTTTTGTGAATTTTGTGATCAGCCTGCATATGCTACAACTCTTAAAACATCCCTAGTGGGTTTACTCACTTACTGCAGCTGGAGCAGGTCCTTTTTCCAACTGAGTTATCCTGTGAGGAAGAAAACCCATCCTTCCTGAGCAGTTTTGCTTCTGATTCTCTCCAGAGCACCAGAAGCACATCTCTTAGGGAGTCACTGGCAGAATTGTCTGCGTACAGGATGAGTTGTGACACATTTCTGTGTTAGCAGTGCTATTTCAGCTCATTATCTCCAGTAACATTAAAATGAAGTTTTTATAAAACTGCAAAATAAGCTTTGAAGTGTTGTCAGACTCTTTGATCTTAGCAGCTGATGACAGTTCAAAATATGTTTCTAGTTTAATGTTTATCCTTAGAAATAAGGGCTCTACGCTGCTTGGTGCATGATTTTCTGAGATGACACCCTCTAGTTTTGAACATATGTTGTCAGGGATTAGTATCCTTTAAGTTAGGCATCCTTTCCCATAGCTGTCTGAGCTCCATAAGCAGAGAATGAAGAGCTGCGAGGGTAATGTGGAGCTTGCTGTCTGAAGTAGTGCTTGCTGGCAGTGCCCACCTCTGCCCTGGCTACAGTTGTTTTGATGGCTGAACAAGCTTTTCTTTCTCCCCTTTTACAAGTAAATCTGAATGTACTGCAGCAGTGGTGCAGTACCTATGTATCAAGATCTTAAGGGTAGCAGAGGAGGTTTTTGCAGTAAGGAGCAGCTTTTGTTCTTCCTTTTATGTGATTAGCCAACGAAGGTTCAGATTGTATGTGTTCCTTCTTGACTTCCTGACTAATTAATCTTCTGTCAGTAGTGGGTAGCTGAAAGTGTTTATAAAAGCCAGGGTAGATTTCAGGTGCTTTCAGCCAAGTAAAGCACTGCCTTTTTGTGCTGAGGCTCAGCACTTAGCATGTGAACAAAGCTTTCACCCCATGCAGGGTGAATGCTGGAAGGCCAGTCTGATTGCTTAACTGTGAGAGATGGTATCTTTCACATCTGAATGTAATATAGGAAGTGTTTTAATGCCTAGAAATTCGGATACTTAATTATGCATGTTTTTAATATTCTTCCTGAGCACCTTTGAGGAGATTTAAAGACTGGCTAAAGCATTTTAAATTTAACAGTGTAAAAATTACTCGGAATTAGTGATGGCTTTGAATTCCAAGGTGATGCAGGAGCAGCACAAACCTAACATTGAGCACCTTTTCCTTCTGGTATAAATCTAGTACTGTGTTCTCTGGGACTGTTAGGAAGCAGGACTCCATCTTCCCCAATACTGAGTTATTTCTTCCCTTCTTCCCTGTTGCTGTCTGTTCTTGTCCTGTGCTCAGATTCTGGCTCAGCTCAGGTATGTTACAGCAGTTCATCTCCAGAAGCCATTCTAACCTTTTTGCAGGAGTAGGTGAGGCAGTCAGAAGTGCAGTATAAGACATGCTGAAGTCACCATGCAGCCATTTACCCATGACTTTGTTCCCCAAGTGTTATCATTTATAGAAAGGGAACATACTAGGGTGTAATCACTCGGGGAATGTCAGCACAAATTGGTTTTGTACATGAGGCACCTCTTGATAGAGTAAAGTTGAGGTAACTGCATTCTTACCCCTTGGGTGTTTTGGAGAGAGAAGGTGTTTGCAAAACCTTTGCCATGCAGCCCTCAGCTTTGCTGTGTGTTGGTTACTGCTAGTCAAAGCTCATTGTTTTAAGCCTGTGCATGCAGCCATCCCCATGCTGGAGATGTTAGCAAATACCTAAACTGGCCTTTCAGTCACCTCATGGTTCATTTCCTCCTCTCATTACTTGAAAGACCAGAAGTTAGCTATCTGGAGGAGCCAAGGGAGCAGCTTGTGAGTAGTGTTGATTCTGTCAAGCCTTAGAGTTAAAATATTACAGTGGCCAAATTGCAAGATACTGCATATAGGATTTGGTCATAGTGCAGGCAAGACATGGAGCACCTGCCTCGGGTACCAGGATCACAACTTTCTGCCTCTTCTGGGGGAGATCTGCATTGGCATCAGGACTTAAAAGCTCTGCTGAAAATATATGTATTTCCTTGAGGGTTTACAGCACTGTGCTGCTTTGGCCATAAATTCTTTGGAAATTTCTCCCCAGGGGATTTTTCTGGGCTCTGTCTTGTCATAGCAGCCCAGGCGGTGGGAGAAATTGTCAGCTTGTCTGAACGCAGCCTGCTGCAGTCAGGTGTAGCCTTACTGTCTTGACTGCTGGGCAGGGTTTTTTTCTTCTACAGCTATTATGCACTTGTTCTGGCTGATCTCTCAAATAGTTTAGTGTCTCTGATAAAAGAGTATTTTGCTGTGCTCTGATGGTATAAAGATCACCTAGCTGTTGACAGGACAGTGAGAAGGAAAATTGAATGTGCTCTGTAATCTAAATGGTTACATGCATTGCAGGAATTTGTGCATCTGAACCTGTTCTCTGTGACTGGCTAAAACAGGGCAGCATGTGGTGATCTTTCTGCTCCAGCATTCCCTTTCCTACTCCTCACAGCAATACTGAAGTCCCTGTGCCTGTCCACAGAGACAAGAAAGACATTGTAAAAAAGGGATCTGGTATATTGAAACCATCTCTAAGAACTGCCTTCTGTCACTGTTGTCTGCTTTTCAGACACATCATCTCCTTGCAACATTTTTCTTTCTGCTTCTCTGCTCTCCAGAGATAGGCCAGCCTGACACATCCTCCTGTCTGGCCAACTATAAGCATGGATGCTGCTCTAGAGGTGGTGGAGCACAGCGATCGTGTTGAGTGCCATTTCCTCCCCCTGGCCCCTTTCGTGAAGTGCTGCCTTTAATAAGTGGTGACCCCATTTGCTTGGAGCCACACAGCCAGGGTGACAGCACTTCAGATTCTCATCAAAGAAGTTGGAGAAATCTCTTTCCTATCTTGGGTCAAGGGTTTGAATTTTGAGGTGCAGAAATAGCGCAGCTACAAGTGCAGAGTGTTGGTTCTGAGAGCTGTAGGTATTGCCAGCTTTTCCCATAGGTTCTCCTGTTTCAGAGAGAGTGTTGCAATAATTCAGATAGCATATTCCCAAGGTCTAAACTTTCACTAGCTGATAGGGGCATAGTCCTTGGAGACTCCTGAATAACTCTGGCAGGTAATGTGGCAATGGTTCGGTGCCAGCCAGCCAGCTGCTCTCTTTCTTCAGTTCTTGCATTTAGTTCAGTGTCTGGTGTTACACCAAGTCGGTTTTGTGATGAGATGATAGATGAATCTCCTTTTCCCTTTCGATGGTACCCTGAATGCAAACAGCTGGTATGCACAGCCATCAGAAGGGTGGCAGCTCCGTTGCTTCTCCACCTTTATCCTCTGCTTTTAATCCTGGACCAATCCTTTAACACAGAGTATTCTGGGGGGGATGACTGTTTTGTTGTGACTTCCCCCCCTTTCCTAGTCAATAACACATTTTAATGCCTTAGATGGAGCTTCAGCGTGGGGAGAAGGTTCTTCTGCAGTTAACACAGTCAAGGCAATAGTGTTGAAAGCAGACTGATTTATGAAGGAATTTTTACATGGGAGTTGCAGAATACTGCAGAGTGACTCTGGTTGGACTAATTAGTGGATTAAATTATCTGTGTGTAAAGTCCATTTTAGCATTGCGGTTTTGATTCTTGGTGGCTTAGATTTGTATTTCTTGGCCAAGTTTAAAAGTTGAATGAGAAGCTATAATGATGGTTTAACCGCTGCATTACAAGAAATGCAAACTGCTGTGGTTAGATATAAACCATGATCTGCACTCCTCTGCATGCTGATCCTTGAAGAGCTGACCATTTATTTTCTAGTGTTTAATTTTTCACTTCTGTTCCCCAGAAGAATGTAGACCAGTTTAACCTTAAGCAGCTATCCTCAGCCTCCTTTTTTTTTGCACTGGGACATACTTGTCCATATATCATAAATTCTAATAAGTAGAAATAACATCTGTGTTTGTAGCAGATCATTATGAATAAAGGGATGCTGTCATGTGAAAGTTCAGACTTATCATGTCTCTCCTCTGCCATCACCTTGTGTTTACATACCTGTCATGCATCTTGGAGGACTGACCTGCAGCTCTTTAGCTCCCATTGGAGTCATTCTGTACAGAGCCAAAGGCAGAACAGCACAACACAGCGTTAAAGCATCTCTAACTGGAATCTGTTTAGTCATGCATTTATGTGCAGCCTTGTCACTTTATGTGTGAACTGCAGACACACGATTGGAAATACAGTTACTTGCAACGTGCAATACTGATTCATCTTTCCAAGCACCTCTAGGGTCTCAGCTTGGGTGTTGCGGACAGGGAGGGGGGCATGAATAGAAAGAAAATAGCTTGAAAGAGCATGTTCTGCTCAGTCAGGAGGGTGCAATAGGAACCTTGCACAGGCTTCTGCTGTTAAGTCTTGATTTGAGGGCTCATCCCTAAGAAATCTCTCTCTTGCATGTTCAGCTTTGATCACAGCACAAGCTTCTCCACCTGCTGCAATGGGATTAGGTGAGAGATGATGTGTGATAGCAGGCATTGCGAGCTATGCCAAAAGCCTGGAATCACACTCAAAATGGATGAGCAGATGGAGAATGTCTTGACTACAGTGTCAGTCCTTGCATTATCTGAAAGCTGGTGGTCTCAGTGATCCTGCTGTGCTGTATGAAAACGTATGTGCTCGTATGAAAAACGGGCTGAGCGCTACCTCCATGTAATCAAAAGTGGTGTTTTGACAGGATTTGGTTCTCTTCAAAAACACTGTATTACCTAAAATGAACATTGTTGTTCTTCACAGGTGAAATTCCTGTTTCCTGGAAAGCTTGAACAGCCCCTTACTGTTGATAGTGGGAAGAAAAGAAAGACCCAAGACTTAAAGCACATTTTTCATAGAAAAACGAGGCATTAGGAAGGGAATTGGTCCAAGTGCAGGAACCAAGTCTGTTACGTACACCTTTTGTACGGTGTCATCCTGTTGCAGTGTGTCTAGAGCCAGTGTATCTGTGTCAGACAGTTGTTTCATTGCCTGCTGTGTTGGACAGCTTCTTAAGCATGCAGAAGTTGTGGTTGTTTTGACAACTGTATACTAAATTTATCTGGAAATAAAGGGGAAAAATGTAGTGTTGCGTTGCTATGTGTGCCTCGTGTTTTATTTATAGTTTGTTAGCCAAACATGCTGACAGGATATATCGAACTTACTGCCTGGGGAATGAAGGGGAGGTAGGATTGTACCAGCCGCTGCCTGGAGAAGGCATTCCAGAGGCTCTGCGGAACTTTAACGTGAGGCAGAAAGTGTGCAGGCAGGTGGCAGCTGCTCTAATTAAGACTTACTGTCTCTCTGTTTTTTTCCTGCTGCTGTGGCTTTTAAGGTATCTCTCTTCTTAACACCAGAGGAATGTCAGTAATTTGTTACCCGTACAGCACAGTATGTATTATATTACAGTGATAAACGAACTTAAACCCATTGAAGCAAATGTCTTGAATCTTCAGTAAATTGGACTATGAGATGTTAAGTCTCCCAAGGCAATGGCAGCTGAAGATGTGTAAATGGAGTTGCCGTTTATGGTTAGTTATTATCCTTCACCAAGATCTTTTGAACCAAGGCTTATAAAGTGCATGGACAGTCTACACAGCTACAGAGGTGCTAGGCAAAAAAAAGAGAGACTCCATAGCAAATTCACATTAAAAGCACATGTTGCCTGTGGGTGCTCTGGGTCAGGATATAAAACGGGGGTTTCTTTGGTGTTTCAGAATTTCAGAAGCTGTGGAGGAGCATTCCTGTGGATTCTATGGATGAGGAGAAGATTGAAGAGTATCTGAAACGACAGGGTATTTCTTCCATGCAAGAAACTGGACCAAAGAAAATAGTAAGAGATACAAATTGCAAATCTTTCTAGGGGATTCCCACTTCCTGACCCCGCAGTGTTAATTCCAAAAGATAATGATAAGCCTATGCACGGCTGCTTTATGTAGCTCAGGGAAGTGTGACACGTTTTAAGAAGTTGCAAATAACAATGCTATAGCCAGCAGTCAGTGGTTTTACAACTTCTTTGAGCCAGTGTAATAATCTAAGCAGGATCAAGAAGAGGGCAAATGCCAGAAATCCCTGTGAGCTCCAAAGTGGAAGCTTCTGTTTGAAGCTCTACAATACATTAGGAGTAGAAGAACCGTTACTTTTTGGGGGGAAGGGTTGGGGTTTTGTGACTTTCTTCTCTGCTAAATAGTTTTGACGTCCTAATGGGAACCCCGTAATATGCCTCCCACCACACACATGCTGTTCTCCAAACTGGGAGCAATATGCTCCCAGTGTTTTACTGGGAGGCCAAAATGGCTGCAAGCTCTCAAAAAATACTTTCTTCCCGGCTTCAAGCAATTCGTTTTTTAACATTTGTTTGATGTCATACATCATGTCTTTTCTGCACTTGGCTTCAAACTGTCCTTTCCCTTCCACACAGGACTTGTTCCTGGTTTCTGCTGTTTGCTACATTAGATGCTTTAATGCCTCTCACCATGTAGACACTCCTGACTTCCTTATATGCTGAATGTGTCTTTAAGCATGTAATTGTGGATAGAATGATGGGGCATGTACCTGCTTCTGTAGTTGCATGAGAGTGTTTGGAAGCTTCACTTAAAAATGCCAGCTTTACTACTGCGCATGGGATACAGAGACTGCTCTGTCCCCATCTTCCTGCCTGGATTTGAGTTGAATACTGTTGCTTCTTGCCAGAAAAAGAAAGCACCTTCCCTGCCTTCCAACCCCTGGTTCAGGCAGGGCTCTTCTTTACTGAAGTGATGACTAGCACAGTGTCACACATCACATCAGATGTTGCAGCTGGAGGGCAGGTCTTTTGACTGCTGTTTATTTCTTCTTGCAGGCTCCTATTCAGAGGAGGAAGAAACCCGCTTCTCAGAAGAAACGCCGGTTTAAGAGTCACAATGACCACTTGGCTGGAGTATTAAAAGATTACTCTGATGTAGTTCCTGGCAAACAGTGACCAGTTGAAATCTGGAGCAAACATACATTTTTAATATATCAGGATTTTGCCACTTGGGTTCAGTGTCTGCTTCCAGAAAGACTGACTGTATATAGTAATGTGATGTGTTTCCCCCATCCCAACAACTGCCCAGGTGAAACAGGTCAGTTTAAGAGCAAGTATGAACAACTAAGTTTAGAGTTTAATTAGCTAATGGAAAAAGTATCTTTAAGTGAGAGATTCTCACTAGTTGCCTCTTGGCATAGTGATAAATGGTGCTCAGCATGTAATGCAGAAGTTCCTGTTCAATGCTTAACTCTGCTTTTACATTGCTTAATGGGTATTTACTTGGAATTACTTACAAGGGGCTTTCTAGTAGAATTGAATACAATGTTTGTTTTACCTATTTCAGGAAAACCTTTTCCTAGAATCACTTCAGGCAAGTTTCTTCATAGTCAAATACACCCTCAGTTTGTAGGCTCCTTTCTTGCCATGAGACTGAGCTTTATTGAGAATAGGTGATATCTGAGGCTCAAACTCAGAAAAAAACCAACCCTCTCCCGAAGTCCCAGCAGGCTGCAGGATGGCAATGCAGCTGCAGCTTCGTAATGCTAATCAGAAATTGCCTTTGGTGATTTGTCAGCATTGCAGGGGATGCACATGTGTTGCACAGTTCTACTCTATGGACAGGAGGGAAATAAAATGACAGTGTAATGCTGAAGCAGGTTTTTTTGTTGTTTTTCAGTAATAAACTTAATGCTGGTTTCCAGTTTTCCATCCTTAAAGAATGAGAGAATCAACATCTTTTGTGCTTGTTGCATTTTCCTTTTCAAGGAAGTGAAGGAATCTTTGCTGTATTTTTATCTTCTCGATGACTTACTGTTCTGGGCTGACCCTGTCATCTTTCTATCATTTGTGGTTGGGGAGAGGGGAGGAACCACCTTAAATGAATGCTCCAGTTGCTTGATGTTCTTGTGCAGTACAGACTAACGTGGAATGTGGCCAAATTATGTCTTCGTGATAACTTATTTTTATGTGCTGAACCAGAGTCAATCAATGCTGTTACTGTTTTCATGGCACTGCAGGAGAGGAGCTGCTTTTCTGCACTTCAGGGTTAGGATCAAAGATAAAACAGGTGACTGTGATACTCCACCAGCAGCAGATTGCTGCTTTCTTGCACATGAGCTGGTGTTGTGATGTGTCGGGGGCTGAAGCAGAGGCCGTCAGATCTGGACACGTGAACAGATGAAGAATAAGGCTTTGTTGCTGTTGCAATGAACACGTTATGTCTGCCTGGGGAAGCACAGGAGGAGAAATAAGTGTAGCATTTATCCTTCTGATATTGAAGACTGCTCTTTTGAGGAACAGAGTACTTCTGGCATTGCATGTGTCAGCCCTGTATCAACCTTGAAGAGTTCATAAATGCTGGTAGGAGTTTTCTTCTATTTTTTTTCTCCCATGCTTTTTTAATATAAATACATATAAAAAAGCATGCTGCTCTGGCTGGTGTTGAAACTGGTTTTATTCCCTATATTTTCCAGGTCAGCACAAGCAATTCCTTTTTGAGCTTTTTAGTTTTCCATTACAGCTCTGCTTTAAAGCACCTGCGGCACACTTGCAAACCTGTTCTCTTCTCTGCTGTCATCTTAACTCCAAAACAACAAAAAGTTCTCTTCCATCTGCTGCATTTTTGTGCAGTGGCTTTTTTGGGTTTTTTGATGGTGGTACTCAGACAAAAGCAGAACTCTTTAGTGAGCTCTTAGTCGCCTTTCATACCTTCGGAGTTTTTAGGGGGGGTAACTTCCCAGTCATCCCACTCATCTTACACAGTGTTATCCTTTCTCTGTGACCCAAAGCTTGCAAAGCAGGCCGTAAGGTAGCACCTGCTTTGTTTCTCTGCTCAAGTGGTTAAGATAATAGGGAACTCTGAAGAAAATGCCTGCAGTTATTTTCAAAGATTAAAAATATGTTAGGTCAAAAAAATAGGAAAGGAAGACTGACTATCAGCTCTGTGTGCTGTGCTGGCATTGTCAGGCTCCAGTGTTCAAAGGAACAAAACAGTTCAGTTGAAAGGCTGGTTTAGATGCTTTGTATCACCAGAGGAAGTCTTCTCCAGAGGAAGGCATAATAAGTTTTACAATTTTTTAGGGTACCGTTTCGGATATAGCTGAAGGGAGGCTCACATTGGCCTGTTGGAAGTGTCGTGGGATATAGACAAGCAGTTGTGAAGAAAACAAGCTCAGAAAATAAGCATGAGCTCCTCTCTTTGTGTGGGTTTGAGGAGCTGAGGTTTGTTTCTCTGTTGAAGATGCTCCCAGGGATCCTTATGGGGGTTTCTTCCAAGACCTCTTAAAAATCAGATGGTGCAACTTGAAAACCTCAGACTTTATCAACGGGAGTCTGTTTGCTGAAAGCATTTTAGTACCACTCTAGTCCACTTCAGTCTCCTCACAGCATAGTGTCCAAATCAGGCTTTTTGTTGAAGTTCAGCATAAGAGTTCGCAGCTGTGAAAAACTTAAACCTACTTCATCTTCCTCCAGGGTTTTCTCATGTATTCTGTGTTTGGTAAGATGGTTCTTCTGGTCTCCAAACCCACTGTGCCCTCAGCTCGCTTTCTTTGGCAAAATCCTTCTTCTGTTAGTCTGGCATTGTGAAGGGCTGCTGAGAGGAGTCATGCTCTCTCATGGGGACCATGGGCTTATTACTCCATTTTTCTCTTCATTCCCTGGAAGCATCTGCTGCTAACCAGGAAGATAAGGGGACTTGGGCTGCCCTTGGCTAAGGTAGAATGTAGAATAGAGTATTTCCGTTGGAAGGGGACCTACAGTGATCATCTAGTCCATGGCAGGCACTTCTGTCTCATGCGTTTCAGGAAGGTTCTTTGGTAAACCCATCTCAGTGCAGTCTTTACCTGTCCCTATGAGATGAGTTCTTCCCTCTTCTACTCTCCTGAGGCTCCTCAAGTGATGCATGTCCTGTCCAGCCAAGGACATTATATCTGAGCTGTCTACACCATCCTTTTGCTTGCACAGTCGCACCTTGAGTCTGTGGCTGTGAAGACACTATCTGCAGCAGTCACTGGAGCAGAGAACTCAGCTCTTTTGAGGTCTGCAAGCAGCCAGGGACATACGCTGCGTCCTGTGTCCCCCTCAGTATTACACTAGTTCATCTTGCTGGGAGGGAGGTGTGCCTCAAAATAAAAGCACTGTTGTTTTTTTTAAGGTGCAAGTTGAATGGCCTGGGTGTGTCACAGCTCTACTGATTTCTCTCCTAAAAGTTGCTCTAACTGAAGAGTTATTCAACCTCTTCCTCCTGTTCTGATGATCATTCTGGAAGGGGATGGAAAACAGCAGGATTTTGTATGCTTGAATGAGAAAACTGACATAAGGTGGTGTGTACCAGCGCTAATCTATAATTCATCATGATCATTGAAGGCTTTTAGAGAGCAGAGTAGAGAGAGGCAAGGGAGTCCTGACAAATGGTATAAAGACACCGCACATGGATGTAGCCAGTGAGGGCTGTCACTTCTGATGAGCATGGGCAGGCGGTGCAGGGCCATGGGGGAGAGCTGGGCTCCTGGTACCTGCTGACGAGGAGGGGCTACATTTGCAGATGACTAGAAGCAACTTGGTACTGACATCTCATTATTTCCAGCTTTATTGCTTGCTTTCTGGTCGCTGCTAATGTACCAGGCCCAAATTCCTTTGTGGGTTACAGCCTTGGGGGCCTCTGGCAGATACTGCATCTGGAGGAGGATGTCTAGGAGGACTGACTGCTTGCTGTTGACTGGTTAAGACCAGCAAGGCCATCAGGGAGAGGACAGCTTGGACCCCAGTCTGCTGGTACTGGCTTTCTGCTGCTGGCAAAGTCATGGATATGGCTGGATCATTGCAGCCTGCTGCTGAGTTGTCAGCAAGAGAGGGATCAGCCTCAAAGCAGCATTCCCAGCTACCTCATGTAGCTGGCATTGCTGCAGCACTGCCCAGCCTGGCTCTAGGGATGCTTACAAAAGGGAGTACTGGGCCAGCATTTTGTGGTAATGCAGAAGGTGGTTTGGGGGCCAAATCTCCTCCCAGAGGAGAGAGGGTCTTCTGCTGTGCTGCTTCTCGGGTCTGGCTTCGTAGGCACATTCCTAACTGTGTCTGTCTTGTTAGTCCTACACAGGCTCTCTGGATGTATCCCTGTAAAGCAGATAAGGAAGAATGGCAGTTCCCCAGATGAGAGGGCTTGTCTGGACACAGTAGGGCTTTCAGCAGGCAGGCAGCTTCTCCCTTGTGCTGGGTATTGCATAGCTGTAGCCGCTCTCTTCCCAACTGAGGAACACGCAGCCTGTGCCACTCTGGCAAGGGCCAGTGGAGCAAGGGAAGCTCTTGGCTCTCTGCTCAGCACTGGGGAGGTTACACTTCAAAACTGTGTCCAGTTTGAGCCTCTCCCCAACTCAAGAGGGATGCTGGGGAGGGTCTATTTGGGGCTTATGGGCTGGTCAGGGCTAGGGACAGAGTCTGGGAGGAGAGTGGGGAGCTGGGACAGCTCAATGTGGTGAAGAGGTGGCTGGGGGCATGTCTAAAGACAAGTACAGCGATGTGAAAGCCAGTTAGAAAGATGATGTGGTCAAACTCTTTTTTGCCAGCCATGCCAGGTGACGTAATAGGGGAACGTGGGAAGTTTGGCTTGGATATTAGGAAAAAAGAAGCTGGTGGGGAGGTGTTTCCATCCATGGAGGTTTCCCGCATCACCAAGACTAGACCAGGCTGCCAAGACCTCATTGGCAGTTCTGTTGCAAAAGAGAGGTTGGATCAGAGGCCTCCTGCAGCCCCTTTTATCGACGTGCTGCTGTGGGTCTGAGCCCCAGTTCCTTGCTGTTAAGAGCAGTTCTTGTTTCTTGCTGGCTTGCTTTTTGCTGCTTCGGTTTGCAAGTGGGTGCAGCAGCCTCTGTGTAACCCGCAGCCCAGGCAAAACCAGCTATGACTCCGAAAACCCATCAGCACAACATGTGGTTGGGACCCACATGTTGGACTCTACCAGCCTTGTGGGTCGGACACAGTGCAGAGTGCAAGCACAGCAGGGGAAAAGGGTGGTTAAAGCAGGAGGCTGTCCTTCCATTAAGTTAATTTTTTGACTATACCTGCACTTCTGGGCTTACATCCAAGGCCTGAAGTACTTGTGTGATTTCCTCCTGCCTCCATCAGTTAAGTTGTGTTCTCTATTCCCTCCTGAGCTAGTTATTAATTATGGAGACTGCAGAGATGAAGTCCAGGCTCTAGTAATGGTTGACTTCCCCGTGTTTTAGAAGCAGCATTTCAGGGATCTGCTAATGCTTTGCTTTTCAAGCTCCACCATCATCTTGGTTTCTAGCCTGAGCGTGGCAGCGAGGCAGACCATGGTGTTTAAATGTTGGCTGAAGCCCGGATCTCCAGGGCACACATCTGTGGCATGCTGCTCTTCTGCCTGGGTTGAAATACCTCTATGATGCAGTTATCCCCATCCTTCCCTGGGTGGTGGGGTTGGCTGCTGCTCTAGCTGCGTGCTTTTCCGTGCACATGGAGCCTTTTCATGCTAGCAAGGAGGACATAGTAGCTTTGCCTGGCAGCGTTTGGGCAACGCAGTGACCCTAGCTGGCTGTTGCCTCTCAATTCCCCCAAACTTTGAGAACTGGGGAGAAAATCCAAGGTGAGTGCTGCACCCTCACCCTAGCTGTCCCCACAAAACTATCTCTTTGCTCTTAGCCACCAGCTTCCCTCCCAGCCTGTGTCTCAGCCTCTAAAGCTGCCTGGCCAAGCCCCAGTGCTATCTCATCTTTCCTTTCCCAGCCTTGTTATTCCTTCCCCCCCTCTCCCAAGGAGGCCCGCAGGAGCCAGTGCTGGGCTGGCTCCTCCTCCCCGCCCCCTCGA
>NW_009938283.1:11906-15005 GCF_000696875.1 Nestor notabilis | reverse complement strand
GGCGCCGGCTCTGTCTGCCCTTTGCTCTCCCTGCCCTGGCTGGCCTGTCTCCATTCCCTCATCCCTGCCTTCACTGCTGCCTGCCCGGCTATACAATCTTCTGGGGGATACAGCTCTCCTCCTCCTGTCTTGTTCCCATTCTTCCACTGACGGGTTGTATCCATCCATTGTGAGGAGTGAACACTTGTTTTTTTTCTCCACAGACCCTGGCAGCCTGTTCCATGCCTTCACCGTTGCTTCCAGCCTGCTGCCTGTCAGTGGGCAGCCTCAGGGTAGGGATGTAGGGATGCACAGGAAGGAGCTGTCTGCATCCCCTCTCCCCAGGCCTGTCAGTGGGCAGCCTCAGGGCAGGGATGTAGGGATGCATAGGAAGGAGCTGCCTGCATCACCCCTGCCCAAGCTTAGCTTTGGGGTTGGCGGAATAGGGAGAGAAGGACTTGGGAACAATGAGAGTGCAAAATGTTCCCATTTTAGTTTTTCCAGTGCTGCCTGTTCGTGCTCCCCACCCCAGGACTTATCCCTGGTATTGCCAGCAGTAGCCCGGGAGCCCCTGATCCTGCTCTGTAATCTCCTGGTGTCAGCCAGCAGCTTGGGCCTTCTTGTAAGCGCCCTGACGGTCATGGGGAAGGAATGTTCCCCTAGCTGCATGGGGAAAGGTCACCACAGGCAAAGGGGACGCTGGGGACAGGCGAGTGTGCTCCCTTGCTCCCCATTGCCGATGAGAGCAATGCCAGTCAGCATGGAGCTGAAAACATTCTGGCTTTAAAAAAAAGGTTCAGGAGGTTAAATATTTTGGGGAAGGCCACACTTCCTTTCACAGGTCAGATCTCACAGCAGATGCTGTGCTCAGGCAAAGTCCAGGAGGACATTTCCCTGCGGGTTTCATCGCTTTTTTTAGCGATGGAGGTTGTTTGCCGTTGAGTCTGCATCTGCTTGTCTCACTGAAGCAGTGCCCAGGACAGTGTTGTTCTGAATAGTAGTTGGGCTGAGCACTCTCTTCCCTTCCCATCCCAGGCCTGCCAACAAACCTCTCCCCTGAACTCAACTCGGAAAGAAAGCTGTGACTTGTGGTGGCTGCGGAGGGATTAGCATCCAACATTAAGGGCTTAACTCTTCATCCCTGCCAGCGGGGGTTTCAAGTAACACCACTGTGCCTTTTTCTTCCACCCTCAACGAGTTTGTATCCTGCTTTAATAACATCCTTTACACACCATTCTCCAGGCTGGGTTTTCTAAGCTGGAGCTTGCTCCTGGTGCTTTGCTTTGAGAGTCTGGCGTGTTGGCTGAGGCTGGTGACATTGATCAGGGTGAGAGCAGAGCGGAGGAAGGAGGAGGAATTTCTAGGTTGGGCTCACAAACCGAGTTTGTAAAAATTCTCAGCATGTTAAGGAAAAAAAAAGATAATCTGGTCCTTGGTCTCTAGGTTATGTTTGCCTCTGCTGTGGCTGAGCTCATGGAAAATTGCAGCTTAGCTCCTGCGCTCAGTGCCAAGATTAGTAGGTTTAAAAACTAACCGATAACATCTTTGTAACTTGGAGTCATTTCTTTTAAGCCTGATGATTCTTCCAGCCTGGATTTTGGAGCTTTCCTGGAGATCCACGTGAGCCCAGCAGGACGACGGTATCAGCATTGAAAAAAATCACCATGTCACCTTCAAATACCCAGAGAAAGGAGGCTGCTGTTCCCCAAAGTCCTGAAGGGTGTGTGCTGTGATCCTTCTCCCAGTTCCCAGCCAGATACACAGCACATGACAGGCGCTTTGCACGTAACTTATAATAATCACTGGTTTTATTTATTAAAAAATTACAATAGAAAAGTACCTTTAAACACATTTCCAAAAGCGGAGTAGACAATGTGGATGCTTCTCTCCTCTCCACAAGACAAAGTACAGGAAATAGTTTGCTAGAAGAGTCAGTCCATCACTTGGGAATGCTGATATCATTCCTTTTAGAGCCACTCAGGGGTTTGTCTTGGAATTGATTTCTTCTCACGTCACCTGTATCAATCCCATTTTTTACAGAAGACCCCAAGAGGACAGTTTCCCACCGCACCACTTCACCCAACACCCTGCCTCGGCTCCAGCAGCTGAAATCTCAGCCTAACCACGGAATAAAAGGAGGGAGAAAGAAAAAGGTTATGATGCATTTAACAAGGCCACGGGCACCCCATGTCTTCAGCGCAGCTGGGAAACCAGCTATGGCAAAGCGCAGTGTGCCCTGCAGCGGGGATGGGGTTGGGGGGAGACGCAATGAAAGGAGAAGTTTTGCACCTCCTTTTGCAAGAAACCAAAATCTCTTTGAGGTTTTGGTTTGCTTTGCTCTTCCCAAATTCCTCCTGGAGCAAGGAGAGGGAGAGACTGGTATGTCAAGTGGTCTCTTGCCCCTCAGCTTGCTCAGGACTCGTGCCCAACCTCGAGTAAGCTGGCAAACCAATGGTTTGCCATTTGTTTTCTCTCATACAGCAGTTTACGTTGCCTGTAACAACTTCAAGCAGTCACGGCAGGAGGAGGAGGAGGCAAATTGTCACCTTGCTACATATGTGGGCTGTCTCTGCCCATCCCTGATCTGAGCCCGTTGTACCATGCCAAGGCTTTGCACAGCAAGCTATTAACATAGCCCTAAGGTAAAAAACCAAAATCACCATAAGAAAGTTTCTGATTGTCTTGCCTGGTTGTCATTTGGTACAACTGGGAAGAAAACAGTAATACTGTCAGTGTCTGCAGATGACTTGCCGATGCAGCCAGAGCACAATTCCTGTGCCAGAGGGAGCACAATTCCTACACACCCAAATTGTGCATCTTGACATCTGCACGCACGTGAGCATCATGCCTTTGACATGCAGTTGACAGGGCAAGGGGATACAGACTCCTAATGACACGCATTCAAAAGTCAAGCACAAAACCTGTGGTCTGACCTGGTGTAAGAGTGTTCTGTTTGGTACAAAAATACTTGCTCTTGTTTTGCCTTTTTTTTTGTTGTTTTTTTTTTTTTTGTTTTGTTTTGTTGGGATTTTTTTTTTAGTCTGCTTTCCTATGGTTCTGTTTGAAGAGACTTTTCAAACACTACAGCAATGCCTGTCAAACCATGCTTTCAGAAGTAAC
>NW_009938283.1:0-11893 GCF_000696875.1 Nestor notabilis | reverse complement strand
ACAAATATACAGTGTAAAAGAGGAAAATATTATCTAGGTATGCTTTTCACTTTTCTTCTAGGAGAGCAGATGTGTGATAGAGGCTGTGGGAAAGTCTTGGAGGAATCCAAACTTGTGTGAGGTTTTTTGTTTGTGGTTTTTTCAAGCCTGTAACAAACAAGAGAGGTGTTAAAAAAAGAGGTAGCTGCCATCTTGGGCTGAGGCAAAGTGAAGAAAGGGATGTGGTTAATCTTTTTTCCTTTGCGGGGAAGCTCCTGTGGTGCAGGGTAGAGGGAGGATTGTTTTGGAAATGGGGTGAAGAAGGGAGAGCAGCTCCAAGGACAGTTGTTCGTCCGGGAAAGGGCAAGATGGGAAATGCCTTGCTGGGAGAGCCAGGGCTGCCGGCACCCCGGAGTCAGGCAGAGGGAAGGGACTGCCCTGGGTTGTTCTTCTGTAGCCCCTGGGGTTTTAAGCAGGGAGGCACCAGCTGGGAAGCAGAGAGTTAAGTTGGAGTTGAGTTTTGCACTTAAGAGGAATTCAGACTGTGTTGATCCAAGGCAGGAAGCGAGGACGGCAGCGAGATGAGATTACTGGGGGTAATTCAAAGCCGAGAGGCATTCCTTGGCTGTTGAAACTCTCACCCTAGATAACAGCAATAAACGTGGGAATGGCAGAGCATGGATCACTGGGATTGGTGCTGGAGGTGTCGTGCCACAGCAGGAGTAGGGATCAATCCCAGGGATTGTCACTTTGCTGCCTGTTCCCCTGGGGTCATCACATTGGCTTCCTCGCCCCTCTACCCTCTCCCCTTGGACCACATGCCCCCGGCACAGCCATGTGCCACGCTGCAGCCTTACCAGCACACTGTGGTCTTGCAGAGAGCACGCCAACCCAGTAGCCACCTTGGAAGACTCCATTAATACCCACAAGACTGACTGTAGGCCACCATCACACACCTGAGACCTGCGAGAGGACACGGCGGAGGGTCAGGGACTGAGGTCAGTGTGCTGTGGGGAGAGGTGGTTTTGCGGTGGCCAGCATTGGCACTTCTAAGGGGGTAGTTTAGAGCTTAAACCTGCCCTGATGGGTTGCACATGATATATTTGTTTTCATCAGGGACTGTAGCAATAGGGCAAGGGGTGACAGGTTCAAACTTACACAGTTTGATTTAGGTTAGCTATAAGGAAGAAGGTCTTTACCATGAGGCCAGTGAGGCACTGGCTCAGGTTGCCCAGAGAAGTGCTGAATGCTCCATCCCTGGCAGTGTTCAAGGCCAGGTTGGACAGAGCCTTGGGTGACATGATCTAGCGTGAGGTGTCCCTGCCCATGGTGGGGAGTTGGAACTAGATGATCTTAAGGTCCTTTCCAGTCTGAACCCTTCTGTGATTTTATATGGGATGCAGGCAGGAAAGTCTGAGCAGCAAAACTGTTTGCTGGGCTGTGCCATAGCCCTTCCCAGCTGGTGGAGCAAGGCAGGGAACCAGGTGGTCCCTGACCCTCCATCCTCACAGCCAATTGTGGTTACCAGGGTTGTTACAGGCAGATGGACCTGTTTGAGGGATTCACTCATCTCCCCTTCCTAAATACAGTTCTGCTTACATTTTAGCTGGAAACATTGGGACAGGAGGCTTCCTGCAGGCTCATGGAGCAAGCGATACCCAGCATCAGCCGAGCCTCTTTCTTTTCTTCCATTTGAATCGCTTTTGTTTATTTAGCCACTAAAGGCTGTTATTTGCAGAGCATATTTCACAAGGCTTTTGCTATTCACAGAGGTCTCAGGTGTAATCAAACCACCCTCCTACCTCCCTGGTAACCACACTGGGGCTTCCAGGAGAGTTTTCATTAAGGCTTTGTGAGATGTTCATGAGCTCTGAGCTGCTGGAGACCCCTAGAGTTGCAGCGGGGGGGAGGACAGGAGGGCACTCACCCAGCATTCAGCAGAACTGACGGGACTTCCAGCCCTGAGAACCAGCCTCGGAGGGAGGGAGCCAGCGCATCTGCAAAGACAAGAGGGGCAGCAAGTTGAGACGAGTGGTGACCACACACCCTGGCACGAAGCTCCTCTGGGTTCCCTTTTCCCAGCCTTCCCTGAGGAGAAAGTCAAAGCACATGCAGTACATCCCAGCTCTGGTTGGGATGATACTTGCTGGGGCTGAATGCAGCCTGTGGCATCGCTGCTTGCAGCAGGACCAAGTGGGGATAGTCTCAGCATCTAACATCGGTTCTCAGCATGGATTTTCCCAGGAGCCCTCAGAGCCTTCTTACGTCTCCATTTCCTCTGCTGGCCATTTCCCCAGCCTCCCGAGCAGCGCAGGTGCTGCCTGTTAGTGGTTACTTGACAAGGCAAGTACGTCACTGCAATAATATTTACCGCCACTCTTCCTAGAAACGGCAGGGCCCGAAAACCTGGAGTTTCATCCAAAGGCTGAGGACGGTTTGTACATGGATCGCTTTTCCTCGCCCTCCCGCTCAAACCAGCCCCCGGCTGTCTCTGGCTCCAGCGATGGTGGCTCCGGATAACCCGGTTCAAGACTTTCGGATGTGGCTTATCCGGCAAATCTGTTTCCATGTGCTCATTTCCTCCTGCTCACCGCCAAGCTGGAGCTGAAGAGCACCAGCTGGGACAATGGCCAGCAGGGCTACTAGGGAGGCAGCTGTCCCCGCCTCCATGGCAGGCATCTCTTTCCAGCATCCCTGTGATGCCACTACAGGAAACATCCCAAAGGCTGGCACTGTAAAGAAATCCTCCACCACCTCCATTTCCACTTCTCTTATTTTCTCCGCTGGGTAGGTGCTTAATTTTTAACATCCACATGCTGCCATCGGGACAGGCAACAGAAAAGCGCTTGTCAATAAAAGATGGGTCCTCCATTTGCACCTTGCTTTCCCTGTCCTCAGAGTCGCTTTGCTTCACACCCTGCATCCAGCAAGCAGCATCCCAGCGATGCTCAAGGGAGTGGATGGGTTGTTCGGTACTGGGAACGATGGGGATGGATCAAGTCCAGCCCCTGCGAGCATCCCCAATCCCTCCCTCCCCGCCTGGTGAGAGTGAAGGGAGGAAGGCAGAGAGAGGTGTTTGGGTGCCATCCCTAAGTCTCGGTGAGAAGGGGTGAGTGCCTGTTAGATGGGCAGAGGTTAGTGGTGCGGCGAGCACCGAGGAGAAGGGGGGTCCGGGAGGATGAGCGCAGTGGTGGCGGATGGGTCTGAATTACCTGGGCGTGCAGCGAAGCGGGATAGGTGAAAGCAGGAGGAGGTAGAGCAGGTGCTAACTCCGCTGGGTACAGGGGGTACGGCCCCCACACTTCAGGGCTACTGGGGTAAAGTGCAGGCACTGTGAGCTCATCTGCAAGAAAAGAAGAAGGAGAGTTAATGGTGAGCACCAGGACGCAGCCCCCACCATGCCACACGATAGCCAACAGCTCTGCTGGTTTTTCCTTCTCCCCCCAAAGCAGGCAAAAGCAGGAACAGAGCCTCCTCTGGAGATGCACGATGTGATGGTGCTGCTGGCAAGAGGTGACCACAAAGCCAACGCCGAATTTGCCTATTGGGAAAATGCAGGGTTTGGCCAGTGGCAAGCAACGCCACAGGGCTGGGTGCATCATCTTCAAGAGGTTTATTTACCCCAGGAATCCAGTGTTGGTGGGTGCAGAGGAGAGCGTGCAGCTCATGGCCATGCACAGCAGCAAGGTGAGGAACTGGTATCCACACAAGAAATGCTTTTTCAGTAGCAGAATGGGTATGGCGTGTTCACAGCAAGACATCACCGAGTCCTCCACGGAGACCCAGATACTCCCTGACACCGTGAAGCAGCACTGAGAGCTCAACCCATTTCTGTGCATCATGCCGAGTTGGCTGACACATGTCCCAGTGTTTGGGGACTCACAGCCACCAGCCAGCACGTGCCACCATGTTTGCAGCAAACAGGCGCTGCCGCTTCCGATGGGACCTACTGTTCCCATCACCACCCTCCTCCAGCATCCCTGCTCTCTCCAGCATTCCGCTACATCCACCTGGAATGTCTACATGACATTAAATTGCCTGAAAAAGGCGTTTTCCCTGAGGAAAATGAGGATGGGGACAACCCCTGACAACCTGATGGCACTGTCACGGTGGCAGACTGGGGGGACATGGTGTGGGCTCCCCCAGGGGAGCCGGGGCTGGTACTTACAGGGCTCACGGGCGATGAACTGAGGTACGGCAGTGGGGAGAGGCGTGCTGGGGTTTGGGGTGCCCACCAGCTTGCTCTTGGCCATCTTGGTGTTGGCCTTGGCAAACTCCAGCCGCAGCGTCTGGGGGATCTCGGGGTCAAAGCGGATGCCCTGGGTGGGGGAAGAGGCACAGTGGGGTGGGTGAACACCCACCCCGCAGCAAAAAGGAAAATTCATTCTTGAATTTCTTTTTTTCTTTTCCACTTCCAGCCTTGAAATGAGCTCATTTGCCAGGCCCCGAGGCGGCTCGCATTCCTCCGGCATCTTCAGCATCGGCACCATATTTGGCAGTCGGCATCCCGCACTCTTATCCAGAGGGATTAGCAGAGCCAAAAAAGAGTCTTACATTGAAAATAAAGCCAAGGAGGAAAAAAAATTCAAACCAAACCAAAACCCCGGGAGAACCAGCTCCACACACTTCTGCCCGTGACTCTTTTCAGGAGGTTTAACTCCGCAGAGGTAGGAGGCAGCCTCTAAAGTGAAATTTGCTTTTCTTTTGCAGCTTTAGCTGGGATTTTTCCCACTAAAAGAACAGGAGAGGCTGGGAAAGGCATCTCTCACAGACTCGTATCTAAGGCTCTAATCCTTAGGGTTGGCCTTGGGATGCAGCCCCCGGGGAGGATGCAGATGAGAAGCAACACATGGGGAGTAGCTGGACGGATGGGGATGCAGTAGGACTAGCCAGTACAGGAGATGCACATTCGTGGGATGGAGGAATCTGGAGAGTATCCATGGATGGGGAGATGGAGGGGAAAATCCTGGATACATGGAGCATCCAGGGGCACTCACGTTCAGCGCATTCTTCGCTGCTTCCGCCTCGGAACGGCTGTCAAAGCTGACAAAGCCCACGGGCTGTGGAGGAAGAAGAAGAGGGACCATCAGTGAGGCTGACAGTGAGCAGAGAAGGAAGCCCTCACCCCAGGGACCAGTGGTGCATGGTGTGGGATGCTCATCCCACTTCGAATGTCTCCTACCTGCTTGGAGGTGAGTTTGATGAGAGACCCTTCATACCCCTGCAAGAAAAAGAGTAAAAAAGGGTGGTTGGTGGAGATCCGCACGATTCAGCTGCCCCTTGGAGAAGGAAACCTCCTGCATCCATCACCCAGCAGCCCTACAGCTTCAGGGCATCAGGTAGGCACAGAGGGGAGCTTGCCACCGGCACAGGGACTTGCCGCTGCTGGATTTTTGTAAGGATGTGGATGCCTGATACTGCTGTCCTTTGTGTTTGAGAAGAGCCAGTGTCTGAGCTGCAGGTCTCACAGCGTGAAGAGACTGGAGGTCTGCAGCCAACAGTCTTCTGCTAAATAGGGCGTGAGTCAATGTGCAGTTAAACCCCAAAGAGCCTGATGCCATTTTCCTATAGTTTATAGAATCACAGAATCCCAGATTGCCTTGTGTTGGAAGGGACCTTAAAGTTCATCCAGTTCCAACCCTCTGCCACGGGCAGGGACACCTTCCACTAGACCACGTTGCTCCAAGCCCTGTCCAACCTGGCCTTGAACACTGCCAGGGATGGGGCAGCCACAGCTTCTCTGGGCACCCTGTGCCAGGGCCTCAGCACCCTCCCAGGGAAGAACTTCTTCCTAAGAGCCCATTTAAACCTCCCCTCTGTCAGTTTAAAGCCATTCCCCCTTGTCCTGTCCCTACAGGCCCTTGTAAAAAGTCCCTCTCCAGCTTTCTTGTAGGTCTCTTTAGGTATTGGAAGGCTGCTTTAAGGTCCACAGTGGTAACAGATCTGAGCCACTGCCTGAGTTTTAATGCCTTCTATTAGGGAAAAAAGGTGCAGAAACTTATTCCTGTGAATAAAATAAAAAAATTAGATATATTTTGCGAGGAAACCAGCAGGCTCCCAGATCCCACCAAGGCTGGTGGGACCCTGGGACAGGGCAGAGTGCCTGCCCTGTGCTTCCATCCCCCTTCTCCCCTTCCCAGTCTGGTACCTTGAAAGGTCTGAAGAGCAGGTAAAGTTCCCGGGGCTTAATGTCCAGAGGCAACCCACTAACAAAGAGCGTCCTCACCTAGAAAAGAAGAAAAGGAGGTTCCTGGTGACCGTCCCTCATCCCCAACTTGGGGATACCCCATGCATCCCACAGCCTCCAGGATGATGCCAGCCCAAGGGGAACCTCATGAGCAGCCAGAAGCCTTAAGCCACACTTGGGGGATGTGGCATTTTTGGGAAGGGCATCCCCATCCTTCATGGGATCATGAAGCAAGCTGGTAAGACACCATGGAAAGGTAACCAACACCCATCCTCACCAGACTGAGTTCTCTCTGGGTCAAAAAGGCCACCAGCATCCTGGACCCTTCTTACCTGGGTCTGGCAAACAGGATCTCTCCTGGCATCCCCAGCAGAGCCCTCACTCTGCAGACAATGCCTACTGTCTCTGTTTAATTGCAGCAGCTCATGAAGGACTTGGGAGAAGCAAAACCCAGCTCTTCCTCCTGGAGGACTGTCCTTGTTCTAAAGGGAGCTGGTTTTAAGCAGCTTGTCCCTGGTTTATAAAAGTCACTTTTTAAGGGGTTTTAAATCTTTCTGGGTGGATGTGGGGCTCCTGGGGAACAGGTAAACCCCACCTGGGGCAAGACCCATGCTGGGATGGTTTTGCTTTAGAACCAGTGCCTAAATGGGGGAGCACTGTGGTGCAGGAGACCAACGGCTGGATCTAATGCCAGTCCCCTTCTCCTCATTCCCAAAATCTCATCCAAACACTTTGATGGCCAGCGGGAGCCTGGGGCTGAGAACAGCCCCGACCATCCTCACCTGAGATCCTCACCCACAGCCCCAGGGCTGTATTCAGGCTCAGACCACGTTAGGGATGAGCTGCTGGCTTGCTCTCAGCCTTGCTGTGTCCCCATCCACCATCTCTGCTCTTGTTGAGGTAGCTGGGGATGGGTCCCATGTCCCTGCCTTGCCATCCCCATCACCTCCAGTGCTCCTGTAGCATCTTACTAGGAGGTCATCCGGGGGATTTGATGGCTGTAGCTTATTTTTTTCAGACACCCAAATACCTTGAGAGCTGGTCCCGAGGGGCTAGACCAAGGTCACCCACCCCAGGTGCCAAGCTGCCAGATTCAGGCTGGAGGAGGGGGAAAACCTCCATTTTTTATTTTATTTATTTTATCCCCATTCCCACAGCCAGAAACAGCCAGCCCAGGCCTATTCTTCTGCTGACATTTCTTTCTCTTGCAGATAAGCTATCTACCCCATCTCCGGGGTGAGCATGTATGTGCGTGTGTGTGTGTTTGCGCCTGGGAGCTGCAAACATTCTGCTTTGTGTTACAAACTTCTGGCTGACCCGTATCTATTAAATAACAAAAGGTACTCGGGGGCTTTTTGCATGTAGCCCTTGTGTGATACCCATTGGTGGTGCCCATCGCTGCTGGTACCCATCTCCCATCATTGGGTGCCAGAGAACAGGTCAGCTGTAAAAGTACAGCCATCCTAGGAAACCAAGCCCTGCTCCAGACAGGAAAGCATGTTCAGGGCTTTGCCTAGAGGGATGCTGAGAGCTCCAGACTGGATGGGATCAGCGCAGGCATGGTCACACCCCTTCCAGAGCCATGGCTGCAGCTGGGCACATCCCTGTAGCCTGTCCCTGTTACTGGGATCATTCGTGGTGAGCTGGAAACCCCCCACAAGGTGCTTTGAGGGACCCCCACCAGCTTTCTGCCTTTCTCCTGAGATCAAAGGGTGATGGAGTATCCCAAAGCACTCAATGCTGCAGTGTCTCCTAATGGAGACACTTCCCAGACTTCTCCTGGCGGGGGCTGAGGAGGGATTCATCCAGAGGACCTCCCCTTGCATCCATGAATTTCAATGCAAAGAAGGCAAATTTATCTTTTCCTAAGGGAAAATAAAAGTATTCCCCTTCAGACAGATCCACTGAGAATGGCTGCTATCCGGGGAATCGGATCGCCAGAGACATCCACCCTCCCAGTTGGATTTTACTCTGGAGAAGGCTGAGTATCCTCACATGGTCCCCCCCTGTCTCCACCATCCCTCGAACCTCCAGTCCTCCCTGGCATGCTGGCTTGCTGGCTTCCTGCCTCCCCTCTCCCCAGGGGCCAGAGGCCTCAGAGATTGCTCCAGAGGTGAATCTACCACATCCCTGAAATCCAAACCCCTATGAGCCCAGTTTGCCAGATCATTTAGCCCCATAGCTGCCTGGCAGAGAGATGGGAGAGATAAAAGACCCTGGAAAGCCCTCTGGAATTGGGCCTCCTCGCAAAGGAAGGGCTTCTCTTCAGTAACGACTTGTTTTCTTTGAAAGTTCAAACGCAGGTCGGCCAAGTTTTAAACTGTCAAATTAGAGCGAGAGAGGGAGGAAGGCTCCAAAGGATCTCCCAGCTGGTTTCCAGCCCCAAAAGGATGTTTTGGGAGCTGGAAAGAGGAGGGAAGAAATAGGAGGTCATAGGTGCTCCCCATCTGAATCCTGCAAAGAGGCTGGGGGGTGGCGTACCCAGAGGGATGTTTGAGTAGGTCCTATGTAAACAACATCCTCTTGCTGGGCTGGGTAGCAAGCAGGTGGGAGGATTTGGGTGCTAAAGCCAGAGAAAGGCAGACAAAGGGAGCATCCTCGGGGATAATTCCCAGCAGGCTGGACGGATATCCTCTTGCCAAGGGGAAAGATTATTTTAGGCGGAAATATTACTCCTGCCCTTAAATGGAAGAGGAGCTTCAAACCCGCAAGGAGCTGCTCCAGGCGCTGCTGTGCTGAGACATCCCAGGGGCTCTGCCTCCATCCTCAACCATGAACGCTCCCAGGGCAAAATTCTGCCTTTGGAGGGGGGGGAAAAGCCTTATCAGGTGCGTGCTTTGGAAAAATGACCCCTTCGAGGGGGGGTCCAAATGCTCTTGGTGGCGCATTTCTCCATCTCTCCTTGTTACAATTTGGGGTGAAACCAAACGTTTCTTCCAGGTAAGAAGTGCCAATGGTTGCTCCAGGAAACTGCTGGCCATGGGTGCAGGACCTTGCAGGCAGCCACCACCTTGATGCCCTTCAGCGGGGATGACAGCTAGGGGACTACATCAAGTCCACTTTCCATGTTCCTCCTCTGCTCCTGCTGCTGCATCCCACAGCTCCCAGGTGTGCCAGGGCCACCAAATCCCAATTCCACCACCTCACTCCCGGTTTGTCCTTGCAGCAAGTCTTCTCCTAGCTTCTGCTGCTCTCCTCTCACTCCCTAGGAAGCCATCTCCATCCCACTTTTGCCATGTCCCTCTCACCTCTGCGTTACACCATCACCTTCTGATGTCCCCAAACACCACATCCCATCTGGGATCAGTTTAAGGGATACTGGAGAGGCCATAAGTCAGGTTAATCTCCCAGAGCAGGCACCAGGGAGGTATTTGCCTGCCTTGGACCCCCATCAGATGACAGACTGGTTTGGGTTGGAGGGGACCTTAAAGCTCATCCAGTTCCAACTCCCTGCCATGGGCAGGGACACCTTCCACTAGACCAGGTTGCTCCAAGCCCTGTCCAACCTGGCCATCCTAAGGGATGCCGGGCACCCCACCAGCATGGTCACGCACCCCTGCCCCTGCACATACCACCCCTGGTAAACGTTAACAGGCTGGGGGCCATCAGGGAGAGGCAGAAGGCGTCTGGGTGATTCATTCACAAGGCATTTAATGGCCTCCTTCAAGCCCAGCTCCACATCCACGAAGTCCACCACCCTTCAGCGGGGGCTCACTTTAATTCTCTACCAGCCGATTAACTGCTTGACTGCCCCAGTGGGAGCAAGAACGCTGCAACCAACCCATAAAACAGGGCAAGCAGAGCTTCCCCCCCACCTTCTCCCTGGCAAAGCAGAGTGCTGCCTCCCCTGTGGTGGGGTGAATTCCAGCCCCACAGGGATTAATCCCTGTGTAAATACTCTCTCTGCTAATGGAGTGTCCTCCTCCTTGGCCGGGTTTAGACTCCCGGGCTGCGTGTACACATGCCATCAACCCGCAAAATTCCCTGACATAAACAAGGGGATGCTGGCTCCTCTGCTGCTGAGATAGGCTCCAGCCTTGCCACCCATAGCCACTTCTCCAGACCAGTAGCCAAAATGTCTGTCGGGAGGCTGGGAGGAATGGAGCAGTCCTCCGGGAAGAGCCAGCCCAGAGCTGCTGGGCTGGAACGAGGAAGTGACAGAGGAAGAAAAGCCAGCGAGAAGCCAAGGGAGCAAATGGGGGATTGCAACAGAACAGAGGAGTGAGCAACAGGCACCGGCGGGGGTCACGTACAGCCGTGTCCAGCTCCAAACCCTCCAGACCCTGTGCTCAGAGGAGGAAAGGAAGCAGGAGCATGGGGGAGATGCAACACAGGGGCAAACCTTATCCACTTGCTGGGTACCTTCTCCCCCCAGAAACCACCCCTGGGGTCCCCTCTCCACGCCCTGGTCCCCTGGGATGAAGGATCTGGCATGGGATGGGGACAAGGACCACAAGCCGGGCTCTCTGGAGCTGCTCTGCTACCAAATAAGGCCTCTGCTGAGCCTTTTACATGCCGTCCTCGCCTGGCTGGAGTGACGTGACCTCCTTCCCAAATTGTTCTCCCTCCCCTCCAGGCTCCTTTGTGGGCATCCCCCCCCAACCCCTAGTCCCACAGCTCCCCCGCACCAGGGGGTTCCTTTTTGGGGGAAAGTGATAGGGATGGGGAGGCCACGCTGGGGTGCAAGGCGCAGGCAGCAGGACTCTGGCCAGCCCAGGGAGGAGTGAGGGCAAAGCAGGGGCTTGTCCCACCCAGCAGCACCCTGACTGACCTCCCCATGATGTTGGTTTTTGGGGGACAAGGTTGAAAGCCCCAGGGAAGGGGGAGGTAAGGCGCAGTAGTTGGGCAACCCCCTTCCGTTAAGCAAATACTCCACAGCACCGGCTCGTCCAGCCAGGGCTGGGAAAAACTTGTGCAGGGAAAAATACCTGCCTGGCTCCGGAGGAATCTGGCTTGCAAACAGGAGCAGCCATCACCCTCCTAACACGCTCCCAGTACAATAGGAGACCCTGGCACCTCACAGGGACTCATGTTCAGCATCCCCCTGGTGAGGGGGTCCCCGAGGGCCAGCAGTGCCGTGGCCAGCCCCTCGCCCCCCCTGAATTCAGCTGGGAGCAGGGCACTGGGACAGGCAAGAGGCCTTCATGGATGTCTCCCGCCAGCATTCCTGTGTGAGCCACATTGCCACCATCACCTGCAAGGACCTGGTGAGGCCACCAGTGGAGAAATTCACCCTCATTGGAGCACTTTGGGAAACTTTGGTAAGTTTCAGGCTGGAAAATCAAAAACCCTGAGGTAGGCAAGAGCGGAGCGTCCTGGTGTGTCCATCAGCCAGAGACCCCACTGAAGAGTGACGTTCCGGAACACCACGGTGGGGTGAAAGGTGAGGAGGAGATCCTATCTGCCTGCTCTCACCCTCCCAAAGTCCAAATTCCCATCTCAAGGTCATGGTAAAAGCAGGAACTCTGCACTTGTCGAGTTTGTGGCGGGGCTATGGGGTTTGCCACCCGTGGGGATGAGAGCAGGGGTACATCTTTGGGGTGAGATCCTCTGGTTGAGCGATGCAGACATGCACGGTACCCGCCACCGGTCCCCCCAAAAACCGGCCCTGGGGACGGGGGGAGGCTGTTTGGGCCCCACACACACCCTGGGGTGCTGCGGGGCTCCCCGGGGAGGCGGAAGGGTGTTTGTGGGGGGATGCGGGGTTGTCCCGGGGACTGGGGGATG
>NW_009938282.1:4292-19034 GCF_000696875.1 Nestor notabilis | reverse complement strand
TTCGGCTGGAAGGAGGATTTGTCCGGAGCCCTGCGGCGTGAGGCTGTGCACAGCCATTCTCTGCGGGCTATGTAGCTGATGCGGGGCTTTTCCCAGCCAGTTTGCTATGAAATCTGCACAAATACGCGTTGTTTTGCGATGTGGGCTGAAGATTTGTCCGGCATTTTTACTGGTTTTTATTCCGTCTTTCCTGTTAACACTGATGCTGTCTATGCGTTGTAGGTATCCAAAATGAGGTCTGTTGTCTGCTTCTTAGATGCCTTTCATTTATCCCAGTATTTCAGACCTGGTGATGACTTTATTTGGTGTTTGTATACCGACATTTGGACAGCATTAGGCCTGTATTTGTTAACAAAATTGCCATCTTGTCCTGAAAAAGAAGAAACTATTTTGACACATAAACATTATAGATTAAAAATAATAATCAGAAATGAAAAAATACGTTAATTTGAAGTGGGATTTTGATATTTTTTCATATATATTTATGCATTTACTTTACGCAAACCCCTGATTAAGACTATTTGTGTTTGATTTGTGGCTATTTGTTTATTATCACTATTTAGTATGATGACATGAATTTGAGATGAGGGACTTCTTCTTACTTAATCTACATTTTTGGGTCTTTAGGTATTAAGCTGTAAATATATTAAAACAGTAGGCAGTTAGAACAACTGCCTTTCCTCACATCTCATTTCATGAGCTATTATCTGCCTATGTGGGAAGGAAGAATCTCAGCAAGAATGTATCCTACTGCAGGTAGGAAATTATCAGTGAAAGCTGTCTCACAGATGCTCCTGACCATTAGCTGAAGAATGCTAAAATCATGAATGAGGAAAATAGTGAAAATAAATTAATAAGGGTACAAAAGATCATAAAAATAAATGGTCACATTTGCAGTGAATGGAAGGCCCAAGCAAGCCCAGGCAATGGAAGCTTCTCTGTCAGCTTTCTACAAGTAAGTCCTTAAAATATTACTATGTAAAACCCATTTCTGTATCCAACAGCTGTGAGTAGGCACTATACTAATGACTCAAGATACTGGAAATCTTACTCAGTGCAAGGTGATTCTGCAGTCTTGGTTCCTAGCATTCTCTTACATTACAGCTATACTAAAAGTTACCTCTCTAATATAATAAAGCAGTTTAGAAGGCATTGTTTAAAGGTTCAAGTGATACAAAAATCCTTTAATATTTCCTACATAAATGTAGAAAATCCAGGACACTCAACATGAGTCAGTATTGAAATACCTCATCTCTCCTGTTACTCCTAAGTACACTGACAAGTCAGTGTATATACAGTTACCTAGCAGAACTGGTATCTTTGCTTTGTTTGCTCAAAAAATCTCAGCTTAATTCAGCCACCAGAACAGTGTTGGGTTGGGTTTTTTTTGTTTTGCTTTTACTGATCTTTTTTATTTATTTTTTTTTACATTTTGGAATTTAATGCAAAATGATTTCCAGTGCCAGTAATGTAAAAATAGGTAAGGGAAAGCTATATGAATATAGGGGTATTATCACTGTATCATGTAGTCATTTCTGGTGTCACATTTCCGGACTCCCTCCAATTTTGTCCTGAGAGAAATTTCACAAGCAACTGCCCTACTCTGTAAAGGTATTAATCTCAGAATAATGACACTTTCCTTGATTTGCAAACCCAGAAAAATGGAAAATCAAGATAAACCCTTACTTAAAAAATTAATAAACTTAATAATATCTGAAGATTAAATTCCTGCCCCAAGTAAAAGCTTTTCCTTCAAAAGGCAGTAAAAAAGTCTATATTACATGACATCCATTAGGACTTGGCAATTGTTTTTTATTTCAATTGAAATATATATGTAGTGAGTGATTGATCATAAATATTGAAATAAATCTGATAAAACAACTGTCATGAAAAAGGCAGAAAGAAATTCCACACCAGTTGGACAAGTAGTTAATTTAGATCACTACTCTGTGTCTGACAGTGACAGAAGGAGAGCAATATAAACCTGGCCACATTCTGTACCCTCACAGTTGTATCAGGGTCCAACCTTTCCTGGTTCCATTAGTGTCCATTTATGGACCTCTCTGTGTGAGTTTGCCAAAGCTGCTTCTAAACATGCTGGCAACCCTCTGACCCCACAGTCTGCATGGAAACAAGTTACGGAAGGTCATGGCTGTACAAAAATAATGCTTTCTTTTATCTGTCCCAAAGTTCTTAGTAGTTTTATTCAATACTCCCAGCATCTAGCTTCAAGGGTTTGATCAATAACAGTTCCATGTTTGCCTTCACCATAAATCTTGATCAGAACCCACCAGATTCTGCTAATTTTGGAGAAATGTCAACAGTGACCCTAAGACCTCTTTCCTGTGTGGTAACTATTAATTCTTTGTCCATGGTTGTGTAGATATGGTTTAGGTTTTTTTCCTATAGGCACACTGTTTTGTGTCTGTCTATGTTGAAGCTTTTCTGTGACTTTTTTGCCCACAGAAGGCAAGGCTCTTCTGGTGTTTTTGTGCCACAGATGGAGCATTTGACTTTTTAAGACAGTTATGATCATCCACAGAATAGAAGATTTCACTGTATATTCTTTACTTCAGGTCTTTGAGAAAGTTGAATAAAACCAGTCCCAGCGCCAGACTTTGTAGGACTTCACTGTTGACTCTTCTTCAACCTGAGAAGAGACCATTGAGCCCTAGTCTTTGCTTCCTGTCCTTTAATCAGCTTCATCTGTAAATGGACCTTTCCTCCAATACCATGCCAATTTAGTTTCTCTAATAACCTTTGATTATCAAAAGCTTTTTTTGAACTTTAAATATATTATGTCCTCTGTGTCACCTTTACCCATGTGTTCTGTGGCAGCATCACAGGATTTCAGCAGGATTTCCAGCTGCAAAAGCCATTCTGGTTCTTTCCCAAGAGACTGTGTGCTTAACAATCCTGTTCTTTCACATGCTGTTGCCATAACTATGTGATTTTCCTAATGATACAGCCTAGTCTTTCACCAAAAGACATGATACCTTTAAGTCTAGTTTTGAAGAATTCAACTGCTGTCTCTCCTAAGCAAGTAAAAGCAGAAAGAGAAGTCAAGTCTCTTGACAGTTGTCTGTTAGACAAAACTGCTTCTCTTTGTTATTTTTGAAATGGTATTCCCTAGACTTCCCGGACCTTCCCTGGACTCTCTGGATAGCCAAGTCCCTAACACACTATTTCATGTACTGAATGCTATTGTCATATCATTATCCTATGGGTAGAACACAGACTGCATGCATGATGTGTGCTTCTACGTACGTACATACTCAGTAATGATATTTTTTACAGAGTAAATGCTGTCCTATGTATGAAGGCTGTAATTTGAATGCATTTAAGAGTTGCTAAAAGTCACTCATTTCTGAATAGAATCATATATAAATCCAATAATATTTTAAAAATTACAAATTAGTAAAACCACTGACTGCCATGGTATGGCTTGAGCGGCAAGATAGTTTTGGATAACTCTCAAAACCCAAAATGTGTCAAACTGCTCCTAACAGTCATAAAAAATTAATAAGCAACACTTTTGCACAGACTAGCAGCACTTCTTGTTAACATGTGTATAGAAATGTATGGCCATGGACAGGCTGACAGATAAACAGCTCTGAAGATAAATATACTCCACTTGGGAACTTTGTGAACTGTTGCTAATTGGTTACTTGATTTTATTTTATTTACCACTGTTCCATATCATTTGGCTTTATATATTGGCAGCAGGCCTCCTGAATGGCCTTCTTATAATAGAGGATACGTCAGATTTATCCCTGGTGTAAGGCTGTCTTCAGTGGAGTTAGTCCAGAAATTCATTTGGCTCATTGTCTCATGTTAACAGAATACTTAGGATAACTTGAGTTGCTTGAGTGCTTTCATTTTTGTGACGACATAGTAAGGTATTTCCTTTCAGTGATCCCTTTCACAGGCAGAGTTTAAGATACGCTGCCATTTCTCATGATAATGTCAAATCTTTCTACCAGATGTGCTACTTTCCAAAACAAATTTTCAGCGTGTGTAAACGAGTTCTGTTTCCTTTTGGTTTCAATCTATTTTCCGTTCCACAGTTCTTGCTTCTCATTCAAAAAATTTTAGAATACATGAGTTTTCCCAGTGTCTCCATCAAAAGACCCATGTAATTTACATCCAATTTATATATGACACATGTAAAATATTTGTTCACCTAGGTCAACAGCAAAATTAAACCCAGCACACCTAATCTTTACTTTGCAGCTACGTTCTCTGGGTTATGGATCTCCACCTTTTTTATGCTAAACTCATATTTCTACCGTTGCTCTTTTTATGCCTTCTGTTGAGGTAAGAGGTGATATTGTACTTAGGTTTTCTATATTCAGGCTACAATTCCTTTTGGAGAAGTTTGATTTTACTTCGGTGATGTAGGAAGGTGACAGCAGTCCTAAGGCAACATCAGGAGTCAGCCAGGGATGTGGGCTCCTGGTTTCCCTTACAAGCCAGGGAATGGAGTGCCGCAGGCACTGCACTATAGTGGTCCTAGTGCTTGGCTAAACTTTTATTTAGTTTGCTATTTAGGAAAGGTAGAGGACGTGAGGCTGGCATGGCCCTTGACTTTTAACAGCTTATGGTAGACACATTACTGCAACCTCTTTGAACTGCCAAGTTGATTTTCTGCTTTTCAATTATTGTCTAAAGGTGGTTTCTGTTCTCTAAGTATGTAGCTTACAGCAATGCACCTTACAGCTCAGCTGGTGCTTTCCGATTCTGTACTTGTTTTCTCACTTTACATCACGGTTAGGAAGTGTTTAACATGTTCTGGGGCCAGTGCTGTTTAATGATTTCAAACATCATTCTACTTGACTGCTTATACTCAAAGAAATTCACTGAAATCTACACTGATTCTGGACACTTTTGACTCTGATTTTGTGCATTATGTTTTTTTTTTTCTCTTAGTAAGGGAGTTTCCCTTTTTAGAATGCCATTTAGTTTTCTTTGGGTTCCATTTATTCCATCTTTGTGCTGTGGAACTTTGAGTACAAATGATAAATTTAATACAAATGAGCTTTGTGATATACTGTGCCAAAAATCATTCTGTGGTTTGGCATTCATCCTGGAGGTGGATAAAATTAAAATAGGAACTGCAGAAAATATCTAGGTGATGTGAGATTGGATTTAAAGTCTCAGTTTGGAATTTGCTCCTAAAATACTTATTTTGAATTAGAGTCATTAAAAGACCTGCTTATTAGAGTGAGTTGAGATTTAAACAAAATCTTGTAACAGCCATTATTCTCAAAATATTTGGCCAGAAAATGGTCAAAAGGTCATGCAAATCATGATTATTGTGCATTCATGATACCTTTTTAATTAAATTACAACTCAAAGATATTCTTTTTCCTAACCCATCTCAGAGAATTGTGGACTTTTAAAATTCATCTGTATTTGACTGGACATCAGAACCACAGCCTAACTATAGGATGGACCACAAACTTGATCCAAAAAATACTTGCAGTTTACCTCACTCATAGTTCATATTTTCATAGGTAACCTGACTGTCCTACAATCCAGCTTGGGGTTGCCCATCTCAGCCCGAGTTTTCTTATCATCTTTACCACTGAAATCACATAGTATGTCTTTTTGGGACTAGAGGAGGTCCAGAGCTGTCTTTGATTTGGGTGGGTTTCAAGGTAATTTCATTATTAGTGAAATTAAGCTAACTCTTGCTAAAAAGGAATACTGCAGTGTAATTTCAGAGAATCACGTGGACAGATTTGCTCTTTGGGTGTTGGATTTCCTCCTCCCCCACATCATGGGTTTTGTTTGGCTCATTCCCACTGGTGTATGTGTGAATACCAGACTTTGCTTGTTATACTGGAAGATGTTGACTGCTGCTTTATTCCCTGAGCAGAATTTCCTCTTTCTTGTTCACTGATGTGGATGTTTTATTTCTTTCTCCCAGCCTTATCAGGTTGTAGTGCTGCTATTTTCCTTCTTTCAGAGTGTTTTCACTGGACTCCATCTTCTTTCCATTCTTCATCTCTTGTAATTTTATTTTTCTTTACCAGGAACTTTTCAATTAAGGAGTTTTAAATGGACATGTTCTTATTTACCAGACCAAAATGAGCCACAGAAGGCTATTGTTGTTGCTAAAGTTCTGTGAAAGAATCAGCAGGGTTCTGATGAAAATTTGCCTGTTTTCCCTGGCTGTCTACCCAGGAGATTACTGAGGATCTGAGAACTGTCCTTCCTTCAAGTCAGCAGTGAAACTGGAGATGTGGGGACAGTCCTAGGTCAGTTCTTTTTTTCTGCCCACAAAACTCTCTTTTCTAAGCTTGGAGTTGGAAGTCTCACTTCTGAGCTTCAGGGTGCTCAGTGTTTTCAGAGAGCCAGTTATCTGGGAGGGCTTTCAAAGTACAGTTCAATGGGAACTGACAAATGGGAGTCTAGTGAAAGGTGTCCCTGCCCATGGCAGGGGGGTTGGAAGTAGATGATCTCTGTGGTCCCTTCCAACCTAAACAATTCTATGATTCTATGATTCTGGAGGGGTAAGAAAAAAACTAAGCCAGAGTCATACAAGGCATTGGCTGTTTCTGTTTGCCACACAAGCTCTAGATGTACATTGCTAAGAGCAAGGAGCCAAATTGACCTTGGCAGGTTCTGCACAGGAGCACACCACAGTCATTAAGTCCACTGAGCTATTCTCTGTCCCGAATGTCTATGCAAAATTTATTTGTATTACAGATTTTTTTGGCCCAACAGTGTTATTCTGTTGAGGCAGTAGACAAAACCGCTACATTCTGTTTCTGGGATTTCAAAATATCACAGAGTTATCACACTTTTCTCCCTTGTCTTTAAGCTTGGAGTAGGTGGCACAGGTAAAACTGCTACATGATCCATAAAAATCCTATTTTGTTAAAGTGGGTTGCAATTTTTCTATGGGCCACATAATAAAATATTTTCTAAATGATAGTATGCGACTGTTTTCAAGTAACTTGTTTGTTGCAGAAGATTAGATCTAAAAATCTGGAGTGCAGTTGCAGCTGAAATGTCACGTTTCTGTTTATTTGGGTGAAGTCTGCATTGGTTTTTTCTCCTTTTTTTTTTCCCTTTTGGGCATCACTACTTACAGGGTGAGATTTTTACTATTTAGCATTAGGAATATAATTTAAGAACACCCATGGTCTCCATTAACAATTTATTCTTCATGCGCAGAAGGTTCTAATTTAGTTACCTGAATAAGCTACTGAAATTCAGATGGCATTAATACCTTCTTCATTTTGTGCTGTAATAACCAACTGCATCTGTTCACTATCCTTAGATCTGTTTTCCTACTTCTGTAACGTGAGTTACATTTCTCATACTGATATATTTATATATTATAAAAATAAGAGAGAGAGAATATTGCTTTGGGTCCTTTCCATCCATCTCTCTCATAATCTTTGGTCATCCTATTGGAAGTGTCATTTAAAACAGGTAAAGCTGCTAAAATATGCAATATGTTCATTGTCTCAAAACCCTGTGCCTGTGTCTGTAGCATAGTTCACCATTTAAATAATAGCTGAATCAATGTTTACTGGTTCTATCTAACCTACAGTAAGCCCAGGAGCATACTGACCTTTGCCAGGTGAATGACTTGCAAAGTGACCACCGGACTCATTTCACTAGATCAGATTGATGGTGCTTCTAATTTTGTAACCAAAACATCTGATTCTGAATATTAACGAACAGGCGATGTAAAGGGAAGTGAGGGAAAGCATGATTCATCTGGTAAGATGCTTCCAAATTTATGTTGTGAAGCATGAACACTGATTGAGCCAGTGATCCCAATCCAAAGGCCATTTAAGACACTGAAAGAATTCCTCTATCTTGAAAAGACTCAGAAACTAACATCTTGTCTTTTATATTTTTGGTTCTATTTTCACTTAGTTCTCTTTATTTTATATTTCCTTAGCATTAGGGCCCTTCTATTCTGAAAGCTTTTTTACTTTTGAAACTTGATTTTCATACATATGCTTATTTCCAATATGCACTTTATTTCTGGTTTGGTTGTAGTGTTGGTTTGGTTTGGTTTGGTTTGGGTTTTTTTTAAATCGGTTCTTTCTCTTAATGCCTTACTTTTCCCACATTGTGTGAGTGGGAAGGCACTTTCTCCCTTGTGAGATCTGTATACTGACTCGTATTAATTGGAAAGGCAACTTCTCTTTAGATTTCTAGTTTTGTGTCTATTCTTTTTAGAATTAGATTGCTTTGTTAAATCCATAATAATAAATTCTAAAATCCATGGATAGCCACATAGTTTAATTTGCTGTCTTGTCGTCTGTTATCTGAAGTAGTAACTCTAAAACTTATTGCACTTCAAAATGGTACTGAAAATCATTAAGACAGCATGTCTGCAGGGTACTCTTTGAGTTCTGTTTATGAATAGTAGGAGTCTGAGGTTGGAGTGGAAGATTTGGGAAATTTGGCTTTGGAGTAGTCAAGGCTGGAATCTCTCAGCCTGCTGTTAATGGGCTTGAGTGGTGGTACTTGATGTATCAGTGCCTGTAAGCTAAATGAATGATCTATTTGCAACAGAAAACACACACTGTCATTTTCTGGTGTGCAGGTGTGCTCTGCTGAGAAAAACAGATTCCTACCATGAGAAAAGGGAGTCCTACAAATCCTTTAATGCAAATCTTTTGTGGCCTGCACAGCTGAAATGGCATGGTACTGCTGCTCTAAAATAGACTGTTGAACAGGGCATAATTTTGAACATGCAACGGAAAAGCCTGTGTTAAATGAAGGAATTTGAGACACATTTCAGTGTCTTTTGGCTGCATGCAGAATTCTTTCTCCCTACTACAGTTTAGTGCTATGAGCAATACAACAATTGTCTGTATATGTTTCCAGAACTAAATCTAAACACTTTTGGCAAATGCGGTAAGAGTTGCAAACTTGAGGAAGCACTTTCTTCCCTAAATTAAAGCTGTTGGGTATGATTTTTAACACACACACAAAAAATAATAGGAAATTATTCAGTTGCTCTCTTCTCCTTTTCTAGATAAATGAGATCACATACAGACTGAAAGAGAAAATGTATTACGGATGAGCTTAGTGTTACGATGTTGACACCATATTGCAATGCTATATACACTTGTAATACGTTGCTGTTCACTGCATCACCTATACAAGTGCTACTCAGCTATATCTGATAATATGGTCCTGACCTCCCATTTTTTAGAGATCTTAGCAGAAAAGAGAGGTTTCTTAAGCCAAATTATTAGGTAACTTGTTCACTGTCTTGCTAACATTATGAGTAATTCCTTGTAATCTTTTTCAGTTCTTTTCCAGTATTCCCATTTCACTTTAGTCCTTTAGTAAATTAGACTTGTTTAGATTTTTCTTGATTATTTTCCGCCATCCTGTCACATTTGTCCTGGGGAAACTTTTTACAATGCAGAGCTTAAGATGTCTTTACTTAAATGTAATAATTTTGGTATTTTTGTCTTGATTCTTCTGTCATATGCAACCATCCAACTCTGTGTAACAGACTGATTGTGTATTATTTTACTGCACTTGGGAGATCTTTTCAGAGATGGAAACATAAAAGCTAGAGTTTTCATGATTCTTATGAAATAAAATAGAAACCACATTACATGGCAGCATCAGCTGGCAATTTGGTTTTCTTTTATTCTTGTTCCAAGTTTTGCAAAAAGATCATTTATTTTATATTTTGTTTAACAAGTACACTTGTTAAACACTATACTATCTTTGTGTGAAAAAAAATAATGTAATAGCATTTGGTCTTTTGCATGTTGTATTTTTTCACCCTCAGGAATTATGCTGAACACATGGACAGCTGGGGTCAACCAGGGTGAAGAAAGCTCAAATATTCCACTTGGCCTCAAAACATACCAGCTGTGCTCCTTTTTTCTCATTAGGCTCAGGCATTTGGCTTGCACAAGCTCTTCCCTTAGCTTTTGCGTGCCTGCAGCACTGAAGCCAGAGTCCTGTCACTAATTCCCAGGATTTGGTTTCTTCTTGCTTTCACTCACATGTGTAACCAGGGCCAGGCCTCATTCCTTGGCTTTGGGTCAACCTTTTGAGCAGCATAGACTGTTGTGTCTTTCTTTACCCTTGAAGAATCACTGAAACTCCTTTGTACATTCAGAAGCCGAGGTACCTGATCCACTTTCTTCTGGAACTTGCTTTGATAGTTTTTTGTTGTAGAGCAATGAATTTTAACCAGTCAAACAATGGAGAAGCTCCTGAACATGTGGCCTGAGCTGGACATTCCCTGCTTACCTTTAGTAGCTTTCTCCCGGCTGGGAGGGTTTTCTGGCCTTTCTTCCTTTTTTTGTGATAAGCAATTAGAGGAATTGGCAACAGTTCCTCCTGAAGGAGTGGGGAGAACTTGGTGATACATGAGAGCAAAGCTATTTTGTTCTTGGCTGCCAGATAGGTTTTCTCCTTCCAGGTGCACAGTGATAACTGTAATGGCCATCTCGGTGATTACCATGGCAGAACTTGTCAGTTCAAGTGTCATCTTCGTTTTCAGGTTTGCTAATACAGGGGAAGCAAACACACAGACCGAAAACCTCTGTAGTCAGAGTAAAAATCTTTGAGATGGTTTTTCCTAATTCAGGATTTCATTTTATTTGAAAAGCCCACAGTAGAGACCATTTTGATTCAGGTAGCATCTCTGTGCTGCACACAGTGTCGTTGTGTCAGGAAGCAAAGTGATGTGGAGAGGTGTGGGATCGAGGTTTTGCTCCAAGGCATGTTTTTTTTCCCAGCATGACCAATCTGCTCTACAGCTTTGCTCCCCTCTCACTTCCCTAGTCAAATCTGAGTCCATACTCAGAACTGATCCTGCATTGTCTTAAAGAGCTTCCCCATGTGGAGTCACGAACAGCATGAAAAAGTAGCAGTAACTTCTGCATTTTTTACAGTACTGCTATGTATTTGAGCATAGATACTGAAACATCTTAGAGAGGTAAGAATCAAGGTAGCATATTCAAGAAGCATTTAAATATAGGCCATGCAATCAGAGCATATTCAAGAAGTAATCTATACTAAAAATGAAAACAAATTAGGCTACATGTGTATTTTTAGGAATAACATTTTGGCACATCAGTTTTTCTGAACACTTTCAAGGTCGTATATTTACCATCCTTCCTTAGGTGGGAGTCCCATTGAAACTGGTGGGAGTTGTGCCTGCATAAAGCTTTGACCCATGCTTTTTCCTAATAGGACATTTTTTTTCTTGAATGACCTCCTGGCAACCTTGTTCATAAGTCATTTTTCATGTTCATTCTCTGAGTAAAAAGTGCCTTCCATCTGGTCTTAATCTGCATTCCCTTTAACTTCTATTTTTGCCTCTTTTTTTCTGTCATCTGTGTTGCATTGAAAATGGAGTTTCTGGCCAACTTTATTTATCCCCATGTAAGGGGTTGTAACCATTGAAATAAATCTCTTGGCAGCCTTTTCTTTAAGCCTAGACAACCACAGTCACAGGCAAAAGTAAATGACGAGGGCAACAGCTTCAAACAAATTATTGAAGTTTTTACTTAGATGCCGCTCTCCAGACTGGCATGGTTAATGCTTTCTTTTTTGCTCCTTGAGCTCTTCCAGCTTTCAGCTTTCCAGGCCGGTTTTGCTCTTTTTCACTCTTTACCTGATATTTTCTGATCCAGTCTCTCCCACCAGCGGTTCATTTTAGGCAAAGCACTTGTCCATGCCACGTGTGCTTTTTCCTGATGTGTCAATACGTACATGATTTCTTAGCTCCTCCAATAGCCTACAGTAGTTTTGGTGAGAAAATGGAGCACTTTTTGGAAAAAAAGTATGAGACAAAAAAAGTAATGTCTCTTTCTGATATTAAATATTTTGTTCTTACAATAAATGCTGATTTATCAGCATGCTACTATTTTTTAGATAAAAAAACTCAGCTTCTTTCAAAGTACTATTGCAATGTGTGTTCCTCTTTTGTGGAAATTAACATATTCGTATTCCCTCTAGACCATTTAAAGACTGTTTGACTTGGCTTTCTTTTCCTGATTGGGAAGGTGGAGAAGAAGGGGGCTCCTTCTCTGAATCCTTTGATCAGCAGAATGTAATCTAAGATTGAGGCTAGCTCTATTGTACTTTTTTCCCCCTGGCCATGGGTGAAATATATTGCTTTTTCAGAAAGTCTGAGTAGATGGAAACTAGGCAGAGGAAACACAGATGTACCTCAGATGAAAACCTTGTAATCTATGCGGGAGGTTATGCAGAGAGATATTAGAACAAGGTCTTAAGAGCTTAGAGTCCCTTACTGCTCCTGAAGGTGCTTTATGGCACTTAGTCTAAATCATAGAATCACAATAGTTTGGGTTGGAAGGTGACCTTCAAAGGTCACCTAGTCCAACCCCCTGCAATGAATGAAATCAGAACTGTAGATCTGCATGCAGGCAGAGTTTACGTTTAAGCGATTGCCTTTCTCTTTAGAAATTATGTTAGATATGATCAGGTGGTTCATGAGACAAGTCATAAGTAAACCTGCTTTATTTTTCTCATACTACAGTCACAGGTTGACATACGTCATTCAGAGATAGGCAAGATTAAGCAGTGAGTCATGCTAACTTTTACTGAGCCAAATTTTGAGATTGTCACTAATTTTAACTGACCCTTACAGTACTCTTTGAGGTCAGCAGAAATAAGGGCTACCTAAAAATTCCATCCGCTGCATAATCTCACAAACAGTACTTTTTCCTTGTTGAATCTGTAGGAGAGCTCATTCTGAGCTATACTTAACTCACACTGAAGCACTGAAAAACTGAGAAGCTCTTGTTAGAATGCAGGAAATGTATGTTATTTTGGACACTGTGCTGTGGCACAAAAAATTGTCAGTATATGAAGAATCCTATTTCCTCAAATAGATAGAAATTGCCAAGAGTTCAATTTAAACAGAGCAAAGAAACATAGACAGTTGGACCAAATATGTGTGTGTTTCAGTACAAATATAAGAAGTCTGGAAAAAAATGTTGAAACTAAAGTTATGGTTATAAATGAGATTGTTGATGTAACAGGCATGTTAGAAACTTAGTACAGGAAGAATAATCCATGTGGCAGGCATGTGCTGACATATTACAAAAAGAGAGGTGAAATCACGCCTATCAAAGAGCAGGGTTTTTTGTCTTGATTAAACAGAGTAAAATCTCATAGATTAGTTAAATCACAAAAGCAAAGAGTCCCTACAGATTGAAATTACAAGATTAAATAGGAAAAATAGAACTGGAGCACCACAGGACTGAAGTACAGTATTAGGACTGTACTACTGACTGTCCTACCTAAATAGTGGGATTGCCTGTGACACCCTAAACAGGATCAAACAGGGCACGAAGACAGAAATGCAGTAATGGTGGAGATAGATTGTCATTTACCAAGCTGAGATTGGGCAAATGGGTTGGAAGGGGGCTGATTCTAAGTAAAATTTTAGGGGATTTAAGTAATTGCTTATATAGAGGCTATTTGTTTATCTTGATTAAAAAAAAAAAAGAAATAAATTCTAAGTAAGTCTAAATAATTCTAGGACCTGATCTTAGAGAGTGACAGAAAGATCTGATTCAAAATACAGCTAGAACCTCTGTATTACAGCAACTAACATATTTAGATGCATTATTCTTGAAATAGCAAAAATGGGGGTGGGAGGGGGAGGAATCTCCCATGGCAATGTTTAACTTCAAAGGGGAAACTGCATAAAAATATGAAAACTGTTTAAAAAGAAAGAGAGCCAAAATTTAAAATGTTTATAGGAGTCACGAAGAGTGTTTAAATATGGGAGCTCACTGCAAGCCAACTTTCAGAAAAAAGCCTTAAAAGACAAAGAAAAGGTTTGCATAGCTAAACAGCGGGGTGAATGAGTAAGAGGATGCCTCTTATTAAAAGGACTTCTTTTATTAGAAGTAAAAGGGCTTTCTTCAAGATGAAGTTGTGCCTAAATGAGGAAAATAAAGCATAAACAAGTTAATTATATAAACAAAGCAAGGCAGAGCAAAAGAGATTTTTAAGAACAACTTAGCAAAAACTACTAGTAGAGCCATTTTCAAGTTGTCCTTAAGTAGATAAAATCCTGACAGAAAATCTACAGGACTAATCAATGAATAAAGTAGGGAAGGTATTTAGAGACATGGCCATTCTGGCATATTTCTCAGTCAAGAACATATCAGGAGATTTGTCACCAATTAAAGTGTTATAAGAAGAGGTTTCAGAAGAAACTGGCAACAATGAACAGTAAAAAATTACCAGGACCAGATTGTATCCAAGAACTGAAGTACAAAACCGTCAAGCCAGTAATGATCGTGTAACATTTAAAAGTTTCCTTGTTGGAAAAAACTGGAGGTGGTAAATATGACACCTAATCTGAGAAACTGGTGTGAGCTGCAATACTTCCTAGGTCTCCCTCATTATATTTATGGGTAAGTATGATAGAAAGGGGAAGAATTGGCATAGCTTTCATAAAGGAACACAGAATCTCTAACACTTCTTTGAAAAAGTAACAACATATGGACAAAGGTGATCCGTTTGATAAAAGATAGTTGCTCTTCCAAAACTCATTTGTGCATGTCCTTCATCAAAGGCTCTTGAAGAAATTCAATATCATAGCATAAGACATGCAGGCCTCTCAGTAATAACTGATTAAAAAATAAGAAACAAAGAGAAAACTGTGACCTCAGCTTGGGAAGCTCCAGGAGCTGCTGCTTTTTAGAAGCTGGGATAACATCCTAAGGGAGCATCAGTACACACTTG